>NW_026007638.1:0-14119 GCF_001458135.2 Marmota marmota marmota
AAGATGAAAGGGTACCTAGTGGAGCCCTATTGCTGGCCCAAATATGGGGCCCCCATTTCAGACTCAACAGAAAGATACTCCACACTATGCAAAGGGACGTGAGGAAAGCTTTAAGGGGCTCAGGGTAGTGCACAACCCCAGGAAAAGGAGCTCCAGGTGTCTGAGTTAGTGAGGAAAAGGCCAGATGGCAAAGGAGGGAAGGGAGGTGATCTCTCAGGACTGAATTGGAGGAATTCGCATATTAACTGCCAGGCCTCAAGTTTCAGGCAGTGAAAAAGATGCAGGCCATGTCCAGGCAGTGTTTCCCATTGGGAACTGCCGCAGTTGGGCTGGGCAAAATAACCAAGAGGTGACAAGCAATTTGAAGGTTGAAGCAGGAACTACTTTATTGCAAGTGAACTCAGTGGGAACTGAGCGAGAACTCAAAGTAGCGGGCACCCAAGGTAGCAGGAGCCGATTTTCTGTGGGACAGAAGAGGTATATAATACCTAACTAATTACACACAGCTTGACTCAATTAACATCATCTAGATACAGCAATCAGACCATAAGGAATCCTCATCATCTTAATGGCTCGCTGAGGTTGCTTCACAAACCACTCCTCCTGGCAAATTGCCAGACTCCATCTTGACTTGAGTTGCATCCCCAACATCTTCTCCCTTTTGTTTTATTAAACAACAAGTATGTGGCTTAGGAATCATGCCTGTTTTAGGTTGTCCAATACTACATATGGTCCTTACCCATCATTGGATGGTCTGACCTCAAATCGTCAGCCTCTTGTCTTAGGATGGTACCATTGTAATTGGATCTTACCCTTTCTTTGACTACCAGCCCAACAAACTTAGCCATACTTGTGGTTAACAACCATAGTGGTTTTTACACAAACACAATAAACAACCTGTTACAAGCAGAAGGAGGAGGATACAAAATGCCACTATATCAAGCCATTGACAGATGAAAGTGAGAAACTCCTAGAAAAACTGTACCACCATTAACACCCTCAGCAAAAGTAGCCTGGCACTATTACAATTTGTTTTATCAGATCATAATGCATATAAGTGATACACAGTCCAGGTAAGTTCTGTAAGAAGCTCAAAGCAGAGAAGTCCATTAATATGTCTATTTCTTCTCAAAGCAAATCAACTCTTTGAGCATTACTTGTTGAGGTACATTATTCATTGATGCATCAGTTTATACAGTTTGTGTGATAGATATCACAGAAGCTGTAACAGCAGCAGCAGAAACAACAACAGCTGTGATGTTGGTAGCTGTAATTCCGAAGTCTCTTTTAGTTTTTCAGTAATACTGGAAATTCTTCTATTTTTGTCTTAAGGTAGGAATTCTGGCAGTAATGGCTAAAAAATATTGTGCAGCATTCCAGCAAGCACTAAAAAAATATTTTTCTGAACAATTTAGTACATTATTCTGAACAGAATTATTAGATATAATGAAAAAGAAAGGTGTAAGTAAACAAACAGATCTGTTAACCTCCTTTTTTGTTCATATATTAAAACAATACCCAATTTAAATTAAACTGTTTAAATCACGTGAATAAAAGATATTTGGATCCATTTTTTTCATGAGTGATCGTGATATATTGACATGTGCACATACAGACATACATCACATAACACAACTGTGCACACATATCACAAGAGTAAAGGCCTTGTACATTTTCATGGTTGAAATCTGCATTGCAATGTTTAAAAACTCCATAGTTGATTAAAAAATAAAACTGATCAGAAAAACATTAACTTATGTCTGTATGAGCTCAAAAAATAAAATAGAAAAAAGCAACCTGGTTTTGACTCTTCTTTTAACATCCATCCTTATTCCTGTAACTTGCATATGGGTTTGAAGGTATTCCCACAAGTAAGCCTCAAGGTTTTTTACATTTGAAATAGGCCTTAATGGTGCCCATTAGCCTCCAGGTGTAGGAGAACCATTATCACAGATGTAAGGATAGCCAAACTGGGGTTCTGGATATCAGGTGTTATGGATTTGAGCCAAATCATCATCTTTTTGGTCTGGAGAAATTGCTTTAGTTAGTCTCTCTGGAATCCAAATCAGCTGCTGTTCTCACTGTGGAAACACACAAACAGACCCCAACTCCAGACAATCCCTGGGTCAGGACCTTTCCATTGTCCAGTTAGGATATCCTTCCAAAGTACCTTAGGCTTATGTACATTTTTTGGACACATGTGCCTTTCCGCAGCACTAAGTCCTGATGAATCCAAATTTTAAAAGTTTAATGTAAAAAGGGTTATGTTAAGTTTATCTTTGGGGGATTTATATTCCTTCCCAATTCCCTCTTTTTTGTTTTAATAAGTACATTTTAATAGTTTGATGAGCTCTTTCAACTATGCCTTGTCCCTGTGAATTATACAGGATTCCTATTATGTGAGTAATGCCAAATGATGAGCAAAATTGCTTGAAAGAAGTAGAAGTATAGTCAGGGTCATTATCTGTTTTTAACTGTTTTGGAATGCCCACAGTGGCAAAATTTTGTAAACAATGAGATATAATATCTTTAGTTTTTTCTCCTGTATGAAGGAAGCCCATTAAATATCCAGAAGAAGTATAAACTGTAACATGCAAATATTTTAATTTTCCAAATTCTGGCAAATGTGTGACATCCATCTGCCAGATATGATTATATATTAGTCCTCTAGGATTGATTCCAAGATTAACTTGTGGTAAAAAGTCACACAATTTTGACATTGTTTTATTATATGCCTAGCTTGTTCCTTAGTCATTCTAAAATGCTTTTGCAAGGTATTAGCATTGACGTGGAAGGGTTTGTGAAAATTTGTAGCTTCTTCTAGTATAGAAAATATAAGTATGTCATGTGTGGTTTTATCTGTTAAATCATTGCCCAAACTAAGGGCTCCAGTCAATCCTGTAAGTGCCCTGATATGTCCTATAAAAAATGGATATTTTCTGCCCCAGATAAAGCTTTGTATAGCAGAAAACAAAGAGAAACAGTAGAGGAAGGGAAAATCTTACCAGCATCTTCAAGGGAATTCATAGCATTAACTATATATAAACTGTCTTGAAAAGATGACAACAACTAAAGTTTTGACATTATATAAGGCCTTAAGCCAATATAATAGTAATGATGCTCTTAAATTTAAAGGATTAATTTATGGGGAGCATCATTAAATGTGGGTATTTAAGTGACAAGCCCTTTCTTCACAGAAAATTCTTACCTGGGATTCTAAAGAAATCTTCACCATAGCTGATTTTAGGACTGTTAGCAAAAGAGTCTCTGCAAAAGAGTTCAATGTAGATAAATTTCCTATTTTCCTGTCTCCCTGTTTTACTTGGCCACTGGCCAAGAAGACACCAACACTCTAGTTGCTGAGAACCCCCTTACTAGATTTTCACAAACATATCCTGTACAGTAGTTTGTAGAAATGTGCAAAGAAGGCCTCTGGCTGTGAGCTGGGCTTCAAAGAGATGTCTACATTTCTAAGATATATTACCCACTGGGCTCCATTGTAAAAACTGGCAGGGAGAGGAAAATGGGGAAAAGAAGCTCTCCCTACTCAGGTGTTGTCCTTGAAGAGTTAATTTGCCAAAAACAGTGAAAGAAAAAGCTGCTTTAATGTGAACTTTGACATACTGTGAACTCTCGAGCCCCTCCCCATATATGCTGGTATAAAATTCTGAAATTGCCTGAAATCAGGGTTCAGGGGATTGATTGATTACAGCAAAACCTGTGCCCTCTGAACCTGGCTGCTGCCAAATAAAACTGTTTTCTGCTGTTAGGTGCCTTGCCTCATTTGACCTTACCACAGTATTGTGCTATCCCAGCATTGCCTGGACTCTCTCCTCCCACTGCTTCTCCCTAGGCTGGGCTCCAAGAATGGGTCCTGGTTCCCCATGTACCCCCCGTTTCCAGACACAAGGCATTCCCTCACAGTGCACTCCTTTGGCAATCCTTTGATCCAGGTCCCTTTCTGAGAATCTACACATCTGTGGCAGAGGAGTGGAATTGGCTTGGCCTCTTCCCACTGAAGGCGTAGTGCTGACCTTGCCCTGCCTGATCCCCTCCCTTTAATCCCCTGCCCTGTATCCTTTCATGCTGCCCCTATCCCAGCCCAGCCCTCCTATCCCTGATGGTTTGCAGTCCAATTCTAGGACAAAGCAGCTCACCTGAGCCCCTGATCGCATTCCTTTTGTTGTGTGGCTTCCCCTGGAGTCGCTTGTTGTCCGGACAGACGTGGGGGCCCCTTGCATGAACCTTGTATTGAGCTCTCCTCCTTGCCCTTTGTGCTGCCCTCTGCTTCCTTATCCTATCACCACCCTTCATCTCCTTTCCCTAGCTCTTTCCCCTGTAGAGTGGGCCTTCTGCTCCTTTGGTTCCTAATCCTCTTTTGGGCGAGTTGATGCCTTACCTGGAATCCTTGATTAGGTCCTTACTCTTGCCCCTCTCTGTACCCACCACGACCCTGTGCCATGCCTTGTGGTCACTGTCCTCCTGGATTTGTCCCTTTCTAGCCCCCCTTGGTCTGGTCTGTGCCATGGAATCTTGTGGAAAACCGAGCCCTGCTACTCACATGGATCCCTTGACCTTCCTGGGCCCTTGGTCCTGCACTTGGAACCATGACACCTTGCAGGGGCACTGGCACTCAAACCTGGCCCCAAGCAACTGAATCCCTGCCTTCCCTCCTCATCCCTGTCCACTGTCCTGAATCCCCTACCCCAGTGTTGGCCAGAAGCTCTCCATTCCCAGGCCTGGCTCCTCACTTAATCTTTTGTTGGCCATTATTGCTCAGTTCTTTTCTTGTTATTGTTTGAGGGCCCATCCCTCGGCTGCTTCCCTGCTCCCCTTGGCCTCCCTGTATTGCAGTACCCTAGTTCAGCCCTGCCTTTCCGGGCCAGTGTTCCCTTCTCTCCCCTGGACTGGGCCCTCTTCTAGGTCCTTTGCCTAGGCTCCTTGCTGGGATCCTGGCCCCCACCCCACTCACACCCGACCTGTGGCCCTTCAGGTTGTGCCCTCCTTTGGTCCTCAGGTCATTTCTGTCTCTGCCAGGCCTGCTTTCCTGATCTCCTTCCCAGGATGCTCACTAGGGCCAGGCAACTTGACCTGGCCTCTTGGCCCTGAGGGCTTCCTTTGAAAAACCATTCCCCTGCCCCTTGCCTGGGCCCTTTGGCGTCCCAGAGCCCAGGTCCTGCTACCGAACACTGAAACCCTTCAGTGGACCTGGGCCTTGAGCCCTTATCCCACTGTGCCACCTGCTCCCCTTTTTCCCCTCCTGCCCATCTTTATCTACTGTTCCTTTTCATTCACCCAGACCCAGATCCCAGCACTTGGCTCTCCAATACTGGGCCAGGCTCCTTGCTTGAGCCCCTGATCACCCTTCTCATGGACCTTGTCCCTGTCTCTTGGTTTTAGGACCCTTTTGCAAGCTCCCTCCTGTGCATCCCCTCTGATCCCCTCATGCTGTGGTATCCTGGCATTGCCAAGACCTTCCACTACCCCTGTTTCACCCAAGCCTAGGCTCCTCAAATGGGTTCTGCAGCCCACTGACAACCCCAAACTCTGTATCCCCTCAGAGGATGGTCTTTTGCCCCTCATTGTTTCAGGTTCTTCTCTGAGGATCTACTCACTTGGGGAAAAGGTGTGGAATTGCCTGGTTCTACAACGTTAATGCTCCCTATGGGAAACACAGCCCTGCCACTTGCCCTAGTCCCCTTCAATGCCTGTACCTTGAGGCCTGGGAGTTAACATGGGACTTGCTCCAACCCATCCCTGAGTGATCTCCTCCCTTCCCTCCCCTTCCCTCTGGTCTTATATGCTTCACCTACCCCAACCCAGCTCTCCCTAACCCTGACCCTTTGTGCTCCAGTCTCAGGGCCTGGGCACTCACCTGAGACCCTGAACACATTCCTCATGTCCCTTGGCATAGCATGAAGTCTCTTCATGTTCGGTCTGACCTGGGGGCCCCTTGCTTGGGCCTCACAGCTGGCTCCCCTAGGTGCCCCTTGTGCTTCCCTCTGTCTCCTGGTCCTCACACAACCAGTATCTGACTTCTCCTCATGCTTTTTTTATGGCGATTGCTCCTCTCCTGCTCTACTATCCCTCATCACCATCTGTAGAGTGGGTCCATTGCCTGGGAGCCTGTCTTTGGTCCTGGATCTTGCCTCTCAGTGGTCTCACCACGACCAACCCGCCATGACCTCCCGTCACCCTCATCCTGGCCCCCTTCCTTTGTCTGACCTCCTTTGCCAGGTATGTGGCCCTGGATTCTCATCTGAGCCAGGGCACCTGGGTCCCTTGCTCTCCCTTGGTGCTTGGTCTGGCACCTGGAACCCTGAAACCTGGAGGTGCCCCTGGGCCTGGAGTCTGAATGCCCCTGCTGCATCCCCTGCTTTCCCTCCCAAATCTTGTCCAGTGTCCTGAGCCCCCTTCCCAAGCCCTGGCCCTTGGCTCTAAGTTTCCTGCTCTGGCGCCTTGCTTGAGCCTCTGGTGTCCATTTTTCCTCTGTGATATTCTGGGCTTCATCTGAGGGCCCCTCACTGGGGCTGCTTCCCTGCTCCGCTTGGCTTCAGTGTACTGCATCCCCGCCTTCCTGACCCCAGCCTTTGTGCACTCCCCTGGCCTGAGCCCTCCTCTAGGTCCCTTACCTGGGCTCCTTGCTGGGTCCTGTCCCACAACACACTCACAATTGTCCTGCAGCCCTTTAGTCTGTGCACTCCTTAGGCCCTCCTATAGTTTCTGTCTCTGCAAGGCCTGCTTTACTGATCCCCTTCTCAGGATGGTCACAAGGGCCAGGGGACTTGACCTGGCCTCTTGCCCCTATGGGCTTCCTTTGGGAAAACATAGCCCTGCCCCTTGCCTGGGCACTTTGGCATCCCTCAGCCTGGCCCTGCTCCAGAACCCTAACATGCTGAAGTGGTTCTGGGCCTTCAGCATTTCTTCCCCTGTGCTACCTTATCCTCTTTCTCCCCTCTCTCACCTGCCCATCCATGTCCCTTTTCATTCATCCAACCCCTGGTGCTAACATTTAGCTCTCCATTACTGGGCCAGGTTCCTTGCTTGAGAACCTGGCTGCCCTTATCAAGGACCATTTTCCTTCCCTTGCTTTCAGGCCTCTTTTTACAGGCCCTATCCTGTGCCTCCCCTCTGTTCCACTGGTGTTATTGTATTCTAGCACTGCTGGGACCCTTAGCTTTCCCTTCTAGTCTCTAGCCTGGGATCCTGGAATGGGTCCTGGCTTCCAACCTTATACCCCCACAACCTCTATATGCCAAGTTTCCCCTCACAGTGCCCTCTTTAGAACCTCCTTTGGTCCAGGTCCTTCTCTGAGTATCTACTCACCAGGACAGAGGAGCCAAATCAGCTGGCCGCTGTGCCCTTAAGTTTCCCTATGGGAAACACAGCCCTGCCTCTTGCCAGAGTCACCTTTCCTGCCTGCACCTTGAAACCTGGCAGATAATATGTGACTTGCTCCAAACCAGCCCTGAGAGATACCCTCCTTTCCGTCCCCTTCCCTCTCACCTTGAATACTGCCCCTACCGCAACCCAGCACTTCTTAACCCTGACCCTTTGCGCTTCATTCCCTGGTCCTGGGCACTCACATGAGCCCCTGACAGTGTTCCGCTTGTCACTTGGTATAGCATGGAGTCTCTTCCTATTGGGTGTGACCTGGGGGCCCCTTGCTTGGGACTTACAGTGTGCTCCTGTAAGTCCTGTTTCACTTTACTCTGTCTCCTGGTCCTTGGGAAACCCTTCTTGCCATTCCCCTTGTGCTTTCCCCTGGCACTTTCATTTCTTATGCTCCTGGTGTCCTTCATCCATGGTCAGTCAGGTGGGTCCTTTGCCTGGACACCTGCCTAGGGTCCTGCATCATGCCCGCCCATGGACCCACTTACAACCCCAGGCATGGCCTCCCATTGCCCTCCTCCTTGAAGCCTTCACATGCCAGGCCTCCTTTGCCAGGTAACTGTCCCTGAATTCTCATCTGGGCCAGGGTGCCTTATAGGAACTGAGTCCTGCCCCTCGCCTAGGTCCCTTGCTCTCTCTGGGCCTCTGGTCCTGCACACAGTACCCTGACACATGGCAGTTTCCCTGGGCCAGGAACATGCCTGGCCCCTGCCGGTTCCCCTGCCATCCTTCCAAAGTCTTGTCCACTGTCCTGAACCGCCTGCCCAAGCCCTGGCCCTTGGCTTTCCATTCCCTGGCCTGCCTTCTCACTTGAGCCTCAGGGGGCCCTTCTTGATCAGTGTTTCCCTGGGCTTGGACTGCAGGCCTTCCTGGGCCCAGGACCCTGCTCCCATCAGCTTACCTGAACCTCAGAACCTTAGTGTCGCCCACCTGCCCATCCTCCCCTTCACTGCCCTTTCCTGGCTTTGTAGTCCTAGCCCACACTCCATCAACACTCTTCTTCTGGCCTCCTTCATCCCTCATGTTCTACCTGACCCTGCTGGGCCCTTTTTAAGATCCCTTTCCCATGATGCTCAACACGTCCAGGGGACTGGAACTGGGCCTTTTGCCCTATGGGCTCCCTTTGGGAAAACATAGCTGTTTCCCTTTCCTTGGACCTTTGGACTCTCTCAGCCCAGGCCCTGCTCCTCGATCCTGACACCCAGCAGTGAACCTGGGCCTTCAGCCCTCCTCTCACTGTGCCACCCACTACCCTTTTTCCCCTGTCTACCCTCCCCAGACCTGTCTGTTTTCCTGGGACCCAGGACGGGGTCCTGGTACTTGGCTCCCCATTCTTGGGCTTGGCTACATGCTGCAGCCCCCAGTCGCCCTTCTCCAGGACCCTGTCACTGTCCCTTGATTTCAGGCCCCTTGCTTGGCCCTCCTCCTGTGCCTCCCCTCTGTTCTCTTGTGCTATGGTATTTTGTCATTGCCAAGACCCTCCCCTTCTCCCTAACCTGGTCTCCTCCAATGGTTTCTGACTCCCCACTGACACCCCCCAATCCCGGACCAATGGTATCCCTCACATTGCTCTCCTTTGGTCCTGGTCTCTCTCTGAGGATCTACTCATGCGGCGCAGAGGAGTGGAACTGGCTGGCCTCTGGGCCCCGAAGGATCCCTATGGGCAACTTAGCCCTGCCTCTTGCCTGGGCCCCCTTTGCCACCCAAACTTGACAACAAGCAGTGGAATTGGGCCTAGTTATGACCTCGCCCTAGGTGATCCCCTCCCTTACCTCTCCTGCCCTCTAGCCTTGCAAGCTGTCCCTAAGCCAACCAAGTCCTTCCTTACCCTGATTCTTCCACCTTAGTCCCTTGGCCTGGCTGCCAGCCTGAGCTCCTTAATCCATTATTTGGGTTGCATTCCTTTCTGTAGTGTCTCTTCCTGTCGTGTCTGACCTGGGCGCCCCTTGATTTGGCCCCCTAGCTCGCTTCCCTCTGTGCCCTCTGCACAGTCAGTCCTCTGTCTTCTCATCATAGCGCTGTTCCTACCTCTTCTTCCCCTAGGACTTTTTCCTGGAGCAGGGACCTCCTGATCCTTAGGTCCCTAATACTTTTTGGTGTGGTCGGTCCCTTACCTGGTGCTCCTTGATTGGGTCCTGGCTCTTGCCCCTCTCTGCACCGACTATGACCCCCACTGTGCCCTCACATTTCACTCCTCCTGGTCCCTGTCCCTTGCCAGGCCCTTTGGCCTGGTCTCTGGTCCTTGATCCTCATCTGGCCAGGGTGGCTTATGGGAAACAGAACCCTGACCCATCGAATGTGCTACTTTCTCTCTCTAAGCCCTTGGGGCAGCACCAAAACACTGATAACTGTCAGTGGCCCTGGGCCTTGAGCCTCCCTCCCCCCTTCTATATCCCCTGGCTTACCTCCCCAGCACTTTCCACTGTCCTGAACCACCTGCCCCAGTGCTGGCCCATGGCTCTTCATTCCCTGGACTGGCTCCTCTCTTGAACCTCTGGGGGTCCTTCTTGCTCCACGCTTCCTTGGGCTAGAACTGCAGGCCTTGCTGGAGCCACTTCCCCACTCTCCTTGGCTTCCCTACATCTCACAACCCTAGTGCAGCCCCTGCCTGCCAGGCACCACCCTTCCCTTTTCTCCCCTAGCTCGGGCCCTCTTCTAGGTCCCTAGCCTGGTCTCCTTTCTGTGATCCTGACCCACAATCCACAAACATGCTTCTTCCAGAACTTCATGCTATGCCCTCCTTCAGCCATCCTGTTGTCCTTGTCCCTGCTGGGCTCCTTTTCCAGATCCCTTTCCCAGGATGCTAACCAGAGCCAGGGGCTGAAACTGGGATGTTTGGCCCTGTGGTCATCCTGTGAGAAAATGTAGCAGTGCCCCTTGCCTGGGGCTTTGGCCTCTTTCAGCCTGGGGTCTGCTTCTCAATCCTAACACCCTACAGTGAATCAAGGCCTTGAGCCCTCCTCTCCCTGTGCCAACTGCTCCCCTTACTCACCTGTCTCCCCATATACCATACCACCTCAGAAGGAGAGAGAGACATATCCTGTCTAGATGGGAGACCACACTCACCTGGGTGTAGGGGGAGCTCCTAAAGCCCAGCAGCCAGGGTAGAGGGGACTCCCACTTCCACGTGGGTGACCCCTCCCACATGGGTGTTGGGGGAAGCTCCTATACTGCCCCAGCTAGGTTACAGGACACTTACCACTATAGGCGGGAGACCCATCACACCAGGGTATTAGGGGGAGATCAAAACATCCACAGCCAGGGTAGAGATGACTCGCACCTCCAGTCCCCTCTACCCTGGCTAACTTGGTATACAAGCTCCCTGCAACACCCAGGTGGGAGGGGTCTCCTGCTTGGAGTTGCGAGTCCCCTCTACCCTGTCTGCAGAAGTATAGGAGCACCCCTGACACTCAGGTGAAAGTCATCACTGACCTAGAGGGGCAAGTCTCCTCTAGCTTTGCTGAGGCTGTATAGGAGCTCCCAGACACGCAAGAGAGAGGGCTCTTCTGACTAGAGGGGCAAGTCCCCTCTACCCTAGCTAGGGATATAAAAGCCTTCTCACTGGACACCTAGGTGGGAGGGGTCTTCCGCCTGGAGGGGCGAGTCTTCTCTGCCCTGGCTGCGGAGGTATACTAGGTCCCTCTAACACTCAGGGGGGGGTGATCTCCACCCTGGAGGAGCGATCCCCTGTACCCTGGCTGCAGCTTTATAAGAGCTCCCTTTAAAAGCCAGGCGGGATGGATCTCCAAACTAGAGTGGTATATATCCTATACCCTGTTTTCGATGGTATAGGAGCTCCCTCCTGACACCCTGGTGGGAGGAATCTCTCGCCTGGAGTGGTGAGAGCTCTCTATTCTGGCTAAGGGGGTATACAAGCTCCAGCATGGACAGCCAGGTGGGAGGGGTTTCCTGTCTGGATTGGGAAGTCCCCACTACCCTGGCTTTTAGTGGTATAAGAACTCCCACACACACATACAAGTGGGAGGGTCTCTCATCTGGAATGGTAAGTCCCCTCTTCCCTGCCTCTGCTGCTATATGACATCCACTGACAACCAGGGATTAAGGGTGTCCCGCTTAGTGGGGTGAATCCCCTCTCTCCTGGCTGCAGCAGTATATGAGTCCCCTCCCCATAGCAAGATGGGTGGGGTCTCCTTCCTGGAGGAGAGAGTACCTTCCACCCTGGATAATGCAGTATAGAAGTTACAAGACACCCAGGAGGGAGGAGTTTCCTGCCTTTAGGTGTGGGTCACCTCTACCCTGGCTAAGGTGGTATACAAGCTCCCTGTGACACCCAGGTGGGAGGGGTCTCCCGACTGAATGGGCAAGTCCCCTTTCCTCTGGTTGAAATGGTGTACTAGCTTTCCCATACACCTAGGTTAGATAGGTCTCCCGCCTGAAGGCATGAGTTCCCTCTAAACACCCAGGTGGGAGGGTTTTTGGCCTAGGGGGGAGTCCCACTTTCCCTGGCTCCAGTGGTATACTAGCTTTCCCTGACACCCGGGTGTGAAGGGTCTCCTGCCTGGAGGTATATGAACACCCCCCCACATCAGGTGCGACGGATCTCTTGCCTGGAGGGGCCAGTCCCATCTACTGTGGCTACAGTGGAATAGGAGCTTCCACAATGCACAGGTGAATGTGATCTTCCACCATGGGGGACGAGTCCCTGCAACCCTGCCTGTAGCTGTATAGGAGTCCCCACTGCCCCAAGAACAACCAAGTGGGAGGGATCTCCTGCCTTGAGGCCCGAGCCCCCTCTCCCTTGGTTGGGGCAATATATGAGCTCCCTCCAACACCCAGATGGAAGGGTTTCCTGCCTGGAGGAATGAATCTCTGGTACTCTGGCTGCTGTGGTATACGAACTTTCCCTGACACCTAGGTTGGAGGGGTCTCCCACCTGGAGGGGCAAGTCCACTCTACCCTGGCTTCAGCAGTGTTAGAGCTTGCCCCAGGAACCAAGGTGGGAGGGGTCTCCCGCAAGGAGGGGCCAGTCCTCTCTCTCCTGGCTGGGGTGGTATATGAGCACCCCCTGACACCCAGGTGGTAAGGGTCTCCAGCATGGAGGGGCGAGTACCCTCTACCTTGGCTGTGGCAGTTCAAGAGCTCCCCCCTACACCAAGGTGGGAGGGGTCTCCCCCCTTTGTGGCAAGTCCCCTATACTCTGTCTGCATCAGTATATGAGCTCCCCTGACAACCAGGGTTGAGGGGTCTCCCACCTAGTGTGGCAAGGCCCCTCTATCCAGGCTGCAGCAATATATGAGCTCTCCCACATAGCCAGATGGGAGGCATCTCCCACCTGGAGGAGAGTGCCGCAGTCTGGCTGGGCACAAATCACGAGCCACTGAAGCAGAAACAAACTATTTCTGAACTCCACCAGCACAATCCACACACGCTCCCCGGGAACTCTCCCAAACGCCACCTGGCTCCTCCAGGAACCAGCAACCGGAAATCCCTCCTCCGGCACTTTCCAAACCAATGGGAACTTTCCAGGAATCCCCATGAGAACTCCAAAGTAGCAGGCTGAGGCGGACAGCAGGGGTCTTATATACACAGCTTAACATAACCATTATCATCTCAATGGCTTGTTGGCCTCACCTCTCAACCACTCTGTTCTGGCAAAAATGCCATGTGTCATTCGGACTCGGCTATGGCTCTCAGTAAGAGAGAGTAACCTCCACTCTGGCTAAGTCCTTATAGAAGCTCCCCTCAGATACCCAAGTGGGAGGGGTCTCCTGCATGGATGGGAAAGTCCCCTCTACCCTGGATGCGGTAGTATAGGAGATATGCCCATTTCCAGATGGGAAGGGTATCCCACCTCAAAGGGGGAGTCCCCCTTTCCCTGGCTTCAGTGGTATAATAACTTTCCCTGACACCCAGGTGGGAGGGGTCTTCTGCCTGAAGGGGAGAGTCCCCTCTACCTTGACTGCAGTGGTATAGGAGCTCCCCCTGACACCCTGGTGGGAGGAGTCTTCTGCCTGGAGGGGCAAGTCCACTCTACCCTGGCTGTAGTAGTATAGCAGCTCTCCCCAGGCACCCAGGTAGGAGGAGTATCCCGCATTGAGAGGCCTATCCCCTTTACCCTGGTTGCTGCGTTATATGAGCTCCCCGGCATACCCAGATGAGAGAAGTCTCCTGCCTGGAGGGAGGAGTCCCCACTACCCTGGCAGTCTCCAATCTGAAGGGACCAGTCACCTCTACCTTCTACCCTGGCTGCACTGGTTTAGTAGCTTTGCCTGGCACCCAGGTTGGATGGGTCTCTCGCCTGGAGGGGCAAGTCCCCTCAACACTGACTGCAGCAGTAAAGAATCTTCCCCTAACACCCAGGTGGGAGGGTCTCCGTCGTGGAGAGGTGAATCCCCTTGTTCCTGGTTTTAGTGGTATAGGAGTTCCCCCCTGAACCCAGGTTGGAGAGTTCTCCCTCCTCTAATGGTGAATCACCTCAACCCTGCCTGTGGCAGTATATGCACTCCCCTGACAACCAGGTGGAAGGGATCTTCCACCTGGAGGGTCAAATACCCTCTCCCTTGGCTCTGGCTATTTAGGAGCTCCCCGCTGATACCCAGGTTATGGGGTCTCCTGACTGGAGGGGCGAGTCCCTTCTACACTGGCTGTGGGGGTATACAAGCTCCCCCAGACACCAGGTGGGAGCGATTTCCCGCCTGGAGAAATGAGTCCCCTCTACCCTGGCTGTGGTAGTATACAAGCTCTCTCAGACACCCAGGTGGGAGAG
>NW_026007638.1:17426-37255 GCF_001458135.2 Marmota marmota marmota
ACCTCCCCTGACACCCAATTGGAAGGAGTCTTAAGCCAGGGAGATAGAGTACCCTGTACTCTGCTGCGGCGGTATAAGTGCTCCCAAGGACACCCAGGTGGAAGAGGTCTCCCGTCCTGAGGGTAGAGGGAACTCTATCCTGCCTGCGGTGGTATAAAAGCTCCCCTGAAACTAAGATGGGAGGCTTCTCCCTCCAGGATGAACAAGTCCCCTCTTCACTGGCTGTGGTGGTATAGGAGCTCCCCTCAACACCCAGGTTGGAGGGTTCTCCCGCCTGAAGGGGAAAGTACCATTACCATGGCTGCCGTGGTATAAGAGCTCCCCATGCCACCCAGGTTGGATGGGTCTCCTGCCTACAGCAGGGAATCCCCTCTACCCTAGCTGTGGAGGTATACAAGCTTACTCAGACACCCAGGTGGGAGGCGACTCCTGCATGGACTGGGAGTCCCCTCTACCCTGGCTTTGGTGGTATACAACCTGATCTTAGCCGCCAGGTGGGAGGATTCTCCCACCTGGAGGGGCGAGTCCTTTCTACTTTAGCTGGTGCCACATAAGAGCTCCAAGGACAAGCACGTGGGAATCGTCTCCTGCCTGGTGGTGCAAGTACCCTCTATCCTTGTTGGAGCCGTGTACTAGCTCCTCTGACACCCACTTGGGAGGTGTCTCCTGCCTGGAGGGGCAAGTCCCCTCTATCCTGCCTGTTGAGGTATAGGAGTTCCCCCAGACACCCAGGAGGTAGGGATCTTCTGCCTGGAGGTGTGAGTCCCTGTTACCCTGGCTGCAGCTGTATAGGATCCCCATCCTACAAACCAAGGTGGGAGGGGTCTCTTTCCTGGAGGGGCAAATCCCCTCTACCCGGAATGAGGCAGACTACAAGGTAGCATGGACATCGAGGTGGGAGGGGTCTCTATCCTGGAGAAGCCAGTCTGCTCTACCCAGGCTGCAGAGATATAAGAGCTCCCACAAACAACCAGGTCCCTTTGCATTCACCAAAGCCCAGGTACTAGCGCTTAGCTCTCCATTACTGGGCCCAGCTCCTTGCTTGAGCCCCTGGCCACCCTTCTCAAGGACCATGCCTTGTCCCTTGGTTTCAGGCCGCTTTTACCGGCCCACTCCTGTGACTCCCCTCTGTTCTCCTTATGCTGAAGTATCCCAGCACTGCCCAGACCTTCTGCTCCTCCTGCTTCTTTCTAGCCTGGGCTCCACAAATGGGTCCTGGATCCCAACGACCCCACCCCAAATTCTGCAATGCAGGTATCATCTCACAGTTCCTGCTTTTGCCCCTCCTTTGGTCCAGGTCCCTCTCTGAGGATCTACTCACCTGGGGCAGAGGAGTGGAATTGGCTGCCCTCTGCACCCTGAATGCTCCCAGTGGGAAACAGCCCTGCCAATTGACTGTGTCCCCTTTTCTGCCTGAACCTTGATGCCTGGTAGTTAACATGAGATATGCTCCAACCCAGCCCTGAGATATCCCCTCCCTTCTCTCCAGTGCCCTCTCACCTTGCAGCTGCCCCTACCTCATACCAGCCTTCCTCACCTTGGCCGGTTGTACTCCAGTCCAAGGGCCTGGCTGCTCGCTTGAGGCCCTGACCGCTTTCCTCATGTCCTTGAGCATAGTATGGAATCTCTTTGTGTTGGTTCTGACTGGGGGGCCTTTTGCTTGTGTCCCCCAGTGGGCTTCCCTAGTGCCCCTTGTGCTTTTCTCTGTCTTCTGGTCATCATGCAACCCCTTCATCGCCTTTCCCTCACAAATTCCCCTGGTGCTTGTGAGTCTCCTTCTCCTTGGGTTGCTCATCCCTGATTAGTTGGGTGAGTTTCTTTCCTGGGCTGCTGGCTTGGGTCCTGGATCTCGCCCCTCTGAACACCCACCAGGATCATGTGCCATGCCCTCCCATCGCCCTCCTCCTGTTCCCCTTCCCTTGCCAGGCTTCCTTTGCCTGGTCTCTGGCCCTGGATTTTAATCTAGGCCAGGGCGCCTTATAGAAAACAATTCCCTGCCTCTTGCCTGGGCCCGTTTCTCTTTCTGGGTGCTTGGTCCTGCACCTGAAACCCTGACAACTGGCAATCACCCTGGGACTGTACCTTCCTGCCCCTGTTGGAACCCTGATTTCCCACCCAAGTCTTGTCCACTGTCCTGATCACCCTGCCCCAGTACCAGGTTTTGGCTCTCCATTCTCTGTCCTGGTTCCTCGCTTAAGTATCTGGTGACTCTTCTTGCTCATTGTTTTTATGAGCATAGTCTAAGGGCCCTTTCTGGGGTCACTTTCCTGCTCTCCTTGGAATTCCTGTACTGCAGTAACCTATTGCAGCCCTGCCATCCCGCCCCGGCATTCCTTGCTCTCCCCTGGCCCTGGCCCTCTTCTAGGTCCCTTTCCTGGGCTCCTTTCAGGGGTCCTAACCTCACCCCACCAACACCTGTCCCACAGCCCTTCAGGCTGTGCCCTCCTTCAGCCCTCTGTCATTTCTGTCTCTGCCATGCCTGCTTTCCTGATTCCTTTCACAGGATACTCACCCTGGCCAGGTGACTTGACCTTGCCTCTTGTCCCTGGGGGCTCCATTTGGAAAACGTAGACCTGCCCCTTGCCTGGGACCTTTGGTGTCCCTCAGACAGGACTCTGCTTTTGAGCCCTGACACCCTGCAGTGGACCTTGGCCTTGAGCTCTTCTCCCCATGTGCCACCCACTCCACTTCCTCCCTTCCAGCTTCTCACCCTCAATGTTTCTTTTCATTCACCCAGGCCCAGGTGCTGGCACATGGCTCTCCATTACAGGACCCAGGTCCTTGTTTGAGACAATGGCTAACTTCTTGAGGACCTTTTCCCTGTGCCTTGGTTTCAGGCCCCTTTTTCCAGGCCTCTTCTGTGCCTCCACTCTGATCCCCTCAAGCAGTGGTATCCTGGCACTGCCCGGACCTTCCACTCCTCCTGCTTCTTCCTAGCAAATTCTACTCAAATGTGTCCTGGCAGCCTGACACCCCCAAATGTCTGCACACCAGGTATCACCTCACAAGACCATCTTTGGCCCCTCCTTTTATCCAGGTCCCACTCTGAGAATCTTTTTAACTGGGGCACAGGAATGGAAGTGGCTCGCCTCTGTGTCCTAAATGCTCCCTATGGGAAACACAGCCCTGCCACATGCCTGAGTCTCCTTCACTGCCTGAACCTTGAGGCCTGGCAGCTAACATGGACTTACTCCAACCCAGCCCTGAGCGGTTGCCTCCCTTCTCTCCCCTGCCCTCTGGCCTTGCATGCTGCCCTTACAGAAACCCAGCCCTCCCTAGCTTTGGCCCTTTGTGCTCCAGTTCCTGGGCCTATGCATTCTCCTGAGCCCCTGACCACTTTCCTCATGGCCATTTGCATAGCAAGAAGTCACTTCATGTTGGGTCTGACCTGGGGGCCCCTAGCTTGGGCCCGCCAGCAGACTCTCCTAGGTTCCCCTTGGCTTCTCTTGGTTCTCATGCAGCCTCTTCCTCCCCTTTCCCCTCGTGC
The DNA here is from genome assembly GCF_001458135.2 of Marmota marmota marmota. Taxonomy (NCBI): domain Eukaryota; kingdom Metazoa; phylum Chordata; class Mammalia; order Rodentia; family Sciuridae; genus Marmota; species Marmota marmota. Next base: position 20,914 of record NW_026007638.1, read on the forward strand.
TTTTTTTCTGGTGCTCACAGATCTCCTACTCCTGGAATCCCCCATCACCATTGATTGGGTGTGTAATTGCCTGGGCACCTGTCTTGGGTACTGGATCTCGCCCCTATGCACACCCACCCCGACCCTCTTGCATGCCCTCCCATTGCCTTCCTTTGGCCCCTTTTCTTTCCTTGCTTCCTTTGAAAGGAACCTGGCCGTAGATTCTCACCTGATCCAGGGCGCCTTATGGGAAACAATGCCCTGCCTCTCACCTGGGCTCTTGCTCTCCCTGGGTGCTTGGTCAGGCACCAGGAACCCTGACACCTTGTAGTGGCCCTGGGCCTGGAGCCTGATTGCACCCTGCTGAATTCCCTGCCTTCCCTCCCAATTCCTGTCCACTGTCCTGAGGCCCCTGCCCAAATCCTGGCCCTTCACTCTCAGTTCCCTGGCCTGTCTCCTCTCTAGAGTCTCTGGTGGCCATTCTTGATCACTGCTTTTCTAGGCATTTTCTAAGGGCCTCTCACTGGGGCTGCTTCCCTGCTCCCCTTGGCTTCCCTGTACTACCATACTCTAGCGAAGGCCCACCTTCATGGCCCTGTGTTCACTGCTCTCCCCTGGCCAGGGCACTCCTCTAGGTCTCTTGCCTGGGCTCCTCCTTACTGGGGTCTTGGGTCCTACCCCATCCACCCTCATCCTGCAAGCCTTCAGGCTGTGCCCTCATTCGGCCCTCCTGTCCTTTCTATATCTGCCACTCCCGCTTTCCTGATCCCCTTCCCAGGATGCTCACCTGGGCCAGAGGATATGACCTTTGGGAAAACGTAGCCATGCCCCTTGCCTGGGCACTTTCGCCTCACTCAGCCTTGGCCCTGCTCCCGACTCCTGACATCTTGCAGTGGACCTGGGCCTTGAGCCATTCTCCCCCTGTGCCAACCACTCCACTTTCTCCCCTCCTGCACTACCCCTCCATGTTTCTTTTCACCCATGCCCAGGTGCTAGCACTTGGCTCTACATTCCTGGGCCCGGCTCATTGCTTGAGACGCTGGCTAAGCTTCTTATGACCCTTTACCTGTCACTTAGTTTCAGGCCCCATTTGCCGGCCCTCTCCTGTGCCTCCCCTCTGATCCCCTCATACTGTGGTATCCTGGCCCTGCCCAGACCCTCCACTCCCCCTGCTTCTCCCTAGCCTATGATGTTGTAATGCGTCCTGCCAGCCCCACCCCCCACACACACTTCAGAACACCAGGTATCCACTCTCAGTACCCTCTTGTCCCCTCTTTTGGTCCAGGTCCATCTCTGAGGATCTACTCACCTGGGGCAGAGGAGATTTGTCTCGCCTCTACACACTAAATGTTCTCTAAGGGAAACACAGACCTGCCAATCGCCTGAGTCCCCTTCACTGCTTGAACTTTGAGGCCTGGCAATTAACATGGACTTGCTCCAACCCAGCCCTGAGCGATTCCCTCTCTTCCCTCCCATGCCCTCTGGCCTTGCATGCTGCCCATACTGCAACCTAGCCCTCCCTAACCCTGACGCTTTGGGCTCCAGTCTCTGGGCATGGGAATTCACCTGAGCCCCTGACTCTGTTCCTCATGGCCCTTGGCATAGCAAGGAGTCTCTCATGTTAGGTCTGACCTGGGGGCCCCTTGCTTGGGCCCACCAGCAGGCTCCCTTGGTGCCCCTTGAGCTTCCCTCTGTATCATGGTCCTCACGCAGCCCATCCTCCCCAACCCCTCACCAATTCCCCTAATTCTCATGAATCTAGTGCTCCTTCGGTCCCTCGTTCTAGATTGATCGGGTGGGTACTTCTTCTGAGCACCTGGCTATGGTCTTGGTTCTCCTCCCATCACACGACCACCATGACCACTGGCCGAGGCCTCCTATAGCCCTTCTTCTGACCCCCTTTAATTGCCAGGCCTCCTTTGCCAGGTCGCTGTCCATGGATTCTCATCTGGGCCAGAACGCATTATGAGAAACACAGCCCTGACCCTCAACTGGTCCAATTACTTTTTCTAGGTGCTTGATCCTGCATCAGGAACCCTGACACCTGGTTTTGATCCTGAACCTAGAGTCTGACTGCCCCCTGCTGGAACCCTGCCTTCATTCCCAAGTCTTGCCCACTGTCCTAAGCCCCCTGCCCAATCTCTGGCCCTTGGCATTCCATTCCTTTGCCTGACACCTCGCTTGAGCCTCTGGTGGCCATTCTTGTTCTTTTCTTTCCTGTGCATTGCCTGAGGGACCCTCACTGGGGCAGCTTCTCTCCTCCCCTTGGCTTCCCTGTAGTGCAGTACCCTAGTACAGCCTCACCTTACTGGCCCTGCCCTTCCATGCTCTCTCATGGTTTGGCCCTCCTCTAGGTCCCTTGTCTGAGAGCTTTGCGGGGTCCTGGCCCCCACCCCACCCAGACTCTTCCTGCAGCATTTGAACATGTGCCCTATTTGGCCCTCTTGTCGTTTCTGTCTCTCCCAGGCTGACTTTTCTCATCTCCATTCCAGCATGCTAGCCAGGCCAGGTACTTGACCTAGCCTTGTGGCCCTATGGGCTCTCTTTGGGAAAATATAGCCCTGCCTCTGGGCCCATTTTCCTCCCTCTGCCCATGCTCTGCTACCCAATCCTGACACCCTGCAGTGGACCTGGGCCTTCAGCCTTCCTCCTGCTATGCCACCTGCTCAGATTTCTCCCCTCCCTCCCCTTCCCATCCATATCTATTTTTATTCACCTTGCCCCAGGTGCTTGCACTTGCCTCTTCATTACTGGGCATGTCTCCTTGATTGAGTCCCCCTGACTGCGCTTTTTGAGGACCCTTTCCCTTCCCTTAGTTTCAGGCCTCTATTTATAGACCTAATTCTGTACCTCCCCTCTTTTCCACTGATGCTGTGGTATCCTGGCACTGCTGGGACCCTTCGCTTTTCTTGCTTCTTCCTAGCCTGGGCTCCTCGAATGGGTCCAGGCTGACAACTGACCAAGCCAAAACCTCTATATGCCAGGTATCCTCTCACAGTGCCCTCTTTTGACTCTCCTTTTGTCCAGGTCCCTCTCTAAAGATCTACTTACCTGGGAAGAGGAGCCAAATTGGCCTTGCCTCTTGCCTGAGTCCCCTTTGCTGCCTGAACCTTGAGGCCTGGCAGTTACTATGCGAATTACTCTAACCCTGCCTGGAGAGATCCACTCCCTACCCTCCCCTTTTTCCCTCTCACCTTGCATGCTGCACCTACTCAGTCCTCTGTAATCCTGACCCTTTGCACTTGAGTCCCCAGGCCTGGGGCTCACATGAGCCCTTGACAGTGTTTTTCATGTCTCTTGGTGTAGCATGGAGACTCTTCCTGTTGGGTCTGACCTGGGGCCCCTTATTTGGGGCTTCTAGTGTGCTCCCTTAGGTGCCCTTTGAGCTTTTCTCTGTCTCCTCCTCCTTCCACAGCCTTTTCTCCCCTTACCCTCAGGCTTTCCCCTGGCACTTTCAGGTCTCCAGATCCTTGGGTCCCTCATTCATGGTCAGTCTGGTGGTTCCTTTGCCTGGGCACCTAGCTTGGGTCCTGGAACTAGCTCCCTCACACACCCACTGAGACCCCCTGACATGCCCTCCCATTATCCTCCTCTTGGCCCCCTTCACTTGCCCGGCCACCTTTGCCAGGTTCCTGTCCCTGGATTCTCATCTGAGCCATAGCACATTATGGGAAACTGAGTCCTGCCCCTTGCCTGCTCCCCTTGCTCTTTCTGGGCTTTTGGTCCTGCACCCAGTACCCTAACACCTGGCAGTCGACCTGGGCCAGGAGCCTGCCTGGTCCCTGCCGGATGCCCTGCCATCCATCCAAAGTCTTGTCCACTGTCCTGAGCTCCCTGCCCAAGCCCTGCACCTTGGCTCTCCATTCCCTGGCCTACCTCCTCGCTTGAGCCTCTGGGGTACTTCTTGCTCTGTTCTTCACTGGGAATGGACTGTAAGGCTTGCTGGGGCCAGTACCCTGCTCCCCTTGGCTTCCCTGAACCTCAGAACCCTACTGTCACCTGCCTGCCAAGTCCCGCCCTTCCCATCAATATACTTCCTCTGGCCTTTCATGCTGTATACACCTTTATCCCTCCTGTTGTCCCTGTCCCTACTGGTCCCCTTTTCAAGATCCCTTTCCCAGCATGCTCACAAATGTCCAGGGGACTGGAACTGGGCATTTGGCCCTTTGGTCTCCCTTTGGGAAAATGCAGCTCTGCCCCTTGCCTGGGACTTTGGACTCTCTCTGTCCAGGCCCTGCTCCTCGATCCTGACACCCATCAGTGAACCTGGGCCTTGAGCCCTCCTCTCGCTGTGCCACCTACTACCCATGCTCCCTTTCTCCCCTCTCCAGCCCTGTATGCTTTCATTGGACCCAGGACTGGGTCCTGGCACTTGGCTTCCAATTATTGGGCCTTGCTCCATGCTGGAGCACCTAGTCTCCCTTCTTGAAGATTCTCTCCCTGTTCCTTGATTTCAGTCCCCTTGCTTGTGCCCCCTACTCTTCCTCCCCTCTGTCCCCCTTGTACTATGGTATTTTGTTATTTCCAGTACTCTGCTCTCCCCTGCTTCTCCCTAGCCTGATCTTCTCCAATGGTTGCTGGCTCCCCACTGACACCCTCCCAATCCTGGATCAAAGGTATTCCTCAAATTGCCCTCCTTTGGTCCTGGTCTCTCTCTGAGGATCTACTCACCTGGAGCAGAGGAGTGAAATTGGCTGGCCTCTGGGCCCTGAAGGATCCCTATGGACAACACAGCCCTGCCCCTTGCCTGGGCCCCGTTTGCTGTCCAAATGTGACAACTGGCAGTGGACTTGGGCTTAGTGATGACCTTGCCCTGAGCAATCCCCTCCCTTTCCTCTCCTGCTCTCTAGCCTTGTAAGCTACTTCTATGCCATCCCAGCCCTTCCTCACCCTGACTCTTCACCCTACAGTCCCCTGGCCTGGCTGTCAGCCTGAGCTCCTTACTGCATGACTCGGGCTGCAGGTTGCATTGCTCTCTGTAGTGTCTCTTCCTGTCATGTCTGACCTGGGCACCCCTTTATTTGCCCCATAGTTTGCTCCCCTCTGTGCTCTTTTGCTCAGCAATCAGTTTCCTCATCCTAGCACTGATGCTACCTCTCCTTACCCTACTGCTTTTTCCTGGAGCAGGGGCCTCCTGCTCATTGGGTTCCTAATATCTTTTAGTGGGATCAGTCCCTTACCTGGGCTCCTTGTTTAGGTCCTGGCTCTTGCCCCTCACTGCACCCACCGCAACCACACACTATGCCCTCACTTCACACTCCTCCTGGTCCCTGTCCCTTGCCAGGGCCTTTGACCTGGTCCCTGGCTCTTGATCCTCATCTGGGCCAGGATGCCTATAGGAAAAAGAACCCTGACCCTTGCCTGGGCAACTTGTTCTCCCTAGGCCCTTGGGGCAGCACCTGGTAGTGGTGCTGGGCCTCGAGCCTGACTCCCCACCTTTTGGATCTCCTGCTTGCCCCCCTTACTGTTCCTCCCCTCTGTCCCCCTTGTACTATGGTATTTTGTTATTGCCATTATCCTGCTCTCAACTCTGTCCCAGCCCTTCCCTGCTCTGTCCACTGTCCTGAGCTCCCTGCCCCAGCGCTGGCTCTTGGCTCTCCATTCCCTGGAGTGGCACCTCTTTTAAGCTCTGGTGATACTTGTTGCTCCATATTTCCCTGGGCTTGAACTTTAGGCCTCACTGGGCTGCTTCCCCGCTCCCCTTGTCTTCCATGCATCTCAGAATCCTAGTGCAGCCCCTGCCTGGCCCCACTCTTTCTTGCTCTCCCCTAATCTGGCCTCTTCTATATGTCCCTAGCCTGGGCTCCTTTCTATGTCCCTTACCCACACCCCACAAACACCCTTCTTCATGCTGTGCCCTCCTTTGGCCCTCCTCTTTTTCTTATCCCTGCTGGGCTACTTTTTCAGGTATCTTTCCCAGGAGCCTCACCAGAGCCAGGGGATGGAACTGGGATATTTGGCCCTATGGTCTTCCTTTGGGAAAAAATAGCAGTGTCCCTTGCTTGGGGACTTTGGCCTCCTTCAACCCAGGCCCTGCTCCTCAATCCTGAAACCTGCAGTGAATCTTGGCCATGATCCCCACTCTCCCTGTGCCAACTTTTCCCCTTAATCCCCTTTCTCCCCATATTCCAATGCAGCCAGAAGTGTGGGCACTCACCCTTCCAGATGGAAGGCCACTCCTACCTTGGTTTCAGTGGAGCTCCTATAGCCAAGCAACCAGGGTATAGGGTCTCACTCCTCCATGTGGGAGACCCCTCTCACCTGAATGTGGGGGAGCTCATATAATGCTGCAGCCAGGGTAGAGGGCACTCTCCCCTATAGGCGAAAGAATCCTCAAACCTGGGTGTTGGGGGAACTCAAAACAGCCACAGCCAGGGTAGAGGTGACTTGCCCCTCCAGGCAGGAGTCACCGCCCACCTGGGTTTTCAGGGGAACTCAGATACCACTAGAACCAGGGTAGACGGGATTCGCACCTCCAGTCCCCTCTACCCTGGATAGCTTGGTGTACAAGCTCTCTACAACACCCAGGTGGGAGGGTCTCCATCCTGGATGGGTTGGTCCCCTCTACCCTGACTAGGGCCATATACAAGCCCCCTAAACGGACACCTAGGTGGGAGGTGTCTTTTGCCTAGAGGGGCGATTCCCCTCTACCTTGGCTGCTGTGGTATAAGAGCTCCCCCTGACACCCTGGATGGAGGGGTCTCCTGCCTGGAGGGGCGAGTCTTCTGCTAAGGTGGTATACAAGCTCCCTTCAAGACCCAGGTGGGAGAAGTTTCCTGTGTGGAGGGGCGAGTCACCTCTACACTGGCTGTGGCTGTTTTGAGTTCCACCCAACACCCAAGTGGGAGGAGTCTCCCGCCTATAGCGAGTCCCCACTCTCCTGGCTGTAGTGGTGTATGAGCTCCCGCTGATGCCCAGGTGGGAGGGGTCTCCCGCCTCTAGAGGGGAGTCCCCTGTACCCTGACTTCGGAGTCATTTGAGCTCCCCCCAAAACCCAGGTGGGATGTGTCCCCCACATGGAGGGGCAAGTCCCCTCTACCCTGGCTGCCGAGGTATAGGAGCTCTGCCTGACACCCAGATGGGAAGAGTCACCCACCTGTATGGGCAAGTCCCCACTCTCCTGGCTGTGGCGGTATATGAGCTCCCCCTGACACTCAGGTTGGATGGGTATCCAGCTTGGAGTGGCGATTCCAGGCTGCGACAGTATACAAGCTCCCCTGTAAACCGAGGTGGGTGGCATGTCCCACCTGGAGTGGCAAATCCCCTCTATTCTGCCTGTGGAGGCATATGAGCTCACCTGCCAACCAGGTGTGAGGGGTCTCCCGCTTAGTGAGGCAAGTCCCTGCTAACCTGGCTGCGGTGGTATATGAGCTCCTCCTTCAATACCCAGATGGGAAGGTCTCATGCCTGGAGGGGTGATTCCCCTCCACCCTGGCAGTATACACGCTTCTCCAAAACACAGGAGGGAGGGGTCTCCCAACTGGAGGTGCAAGTCAATCTACCCTGGCTGCCAAGGAATACAAGCTCCCCCCATACCCAGGTGGAATGGGTCTCCCTCTTGGAGGGGCAAGTACACTTTACTTTGGCGCCTTATAAGAGTTCCTGGACAACCAGGTGGGAGGGATCTTACGCATGCAGGGGTGAGTCTCCTCTACCATGGCTGTGGCGGGATACAAGCTCCCACTGACACTCAGGTGGAAGAGGTCTCCCTCCTGGAGGGTCAAGTCCCCTCTACCCTTGTTGCAGCAGAATACATACTCCCCCAGACAACAATATGGGAGGGGTCACCAGCCTAAAGCGGCTAATCCCCTCTTCCATGGCTGAGGCATTATAAGAGCTTCCCCTGATACCTAGGTGTGAAGGGTGTCCCCCATAGTAATTTGAGTCCCTTCCGCCCTGGCTAAGTCGTTATACAAGCTTCCCTGGACACCCAGGAGAGAGGGGTCTCCTGCCTGGAGGGGCAAGTATCCTCTACACTGGCTGAAGAGGTATAAGAGCTCCTCACCCAATACACAGGTGGGAGGGGTCTCTTGCCTAGCCCCTCTACTCTGGCTGGGGCTGAATACTAGCTCCCCCTGACACCCAGGTTGCAGGGAGCTCCTGCCTGTAGTGGCGAGTCCCCTCTACCCTGGCTGAAGCAGTGTTTGAGGTTCAGCAGACACGTGAAAGACCACTCCCACCTGTGTGTATGGGGGCCCTTGTATACCGCCAGAACCAGGTAGAACAGATTTGTCTGTCCAGGCGAGAGACCCCTCTCACCTGGTTGTCTGGGAGAGTTTTTATACCACCACAGCCAGTGTAGGGGGGACTCATTGCTTCAGGTCAAAGACCCCTCCACCCTGGGTGTCCGGGTGAGCTTGTAAACTCCCTCAGCTAGTGTAGAGCAGACTCACTTCTCCAGTTGGGAGACCCCATAACCTGGGTGTCTGGGGGAGCTCCTATATGCCAGGGCCAGGGGAGAGGATACTCTACCCTCCAGGCTGAAGATCCCTTCCACCTGGTTGTCAGGGGTGTACCCTGCCAGTGGCAGGGTAGAGGGAACTCCCACTCGAGGTGGGAGATCCCTCCAACCTGGGTGTAGGGGGGACCTCCCATACCCTGCATCTAGGGTAGAGGGGACTCGCCTCTCCAGGCTGGAGACCCTACCACCTGGTTCTAAGGGGGAGATCTGTTACCACCACAGCCAGAGGAGATGGGACTCCACCATCCAACCTGGGTGTCAGGGAAAGCCAGTAAACCACTTTAGCCAGGATAGAGGGGACTTCTATCCTCCCATCTGGTTAAAGGGAGGGGAGCTCATATACCCTAACAGCCAAGTTAGAGGCAACTTGCACAGCAGGTGAGAGATATCTCCCACCTGGGAATGGGGGAAATTCCTCTACCCCCTTAGCCAGGGTAGAGGGGACTTGCCCCTCCAGGCAGAACATCCCTCCAACCTGGTGTCAGGTGGAGCTCATATACCCCAGCAGCCAGGGTAGAGGGGACTCACACCTCCAGGCAGAAGACCCATCCCACCTGGGTATCTTGCAAGGTGGGTTTCGTATACAGTCCAGCTGAGGTGGCAATAACTAAATTCCGTGCTGGTGGAAGACTCCTCCCATCTGGTAAAGGGGGAGGGGAGCTCATATACCACAGCATCCAGAATAGAGGGAACTCGCCCCTCCATGCCCTTCCTACCTAGGTGTCTGGGACAGCTTGTACATCCCCTCAGGCAGAGAAGAGGGAATTCAACCCTCTCCGCAAGAGACCCCTTCCACCTGTTTGTCAGGGGAAGCTCCTTAACTGCTGCAGCCAGTGCAGAGTGAACTTGCTCCTCCAGGCGGAAGACACATCCCACCTGAGTGTCAGGTGGAGCTCATATACCCTAGCAGCCAAGATAGAAGCAACTCGCACTTCCAGGTGAGAAACACCTCTCACCCGGGAAAGGGAATAACCTAGACCGCCTTAGCCAGGGTAGAAGGGACTCATGTCTAGGTGGAGACCCCTTCCACCAGGGTGTTAGGGGGAGCTCATATACTGACACAGCCAGGATAGAGGGGCCTCATCCCTCCAAGTAGGAAAGCCCCTCCCACCTGGGTGTCTGGGGGAGCTTGTATACCTCCAAAGCCAGGGTAGAGGGGCCTCGCTGCTCCAGTCGGGAAAACCTTCCTACCTGTGTGTCAGAGGTTCTCCTATACAGTCATAGGCAGGGCAGAGGGAACTTGCCCCTCCAGGCAGGAGACGCCCCCCACCTGGGTGCATGAGGTGAGATCCTATACCGCCACCTTCAGGATACAGTGGAATCACCCCTCCAGGCAGCAGACCCCGCCCACCTGGGTGTCAAAGGGAGTTCCTACACTGCTGCAGGCAGGATAGAGCGGACTTGTCCTTCCAGTCAGGAGACCCCTCTCACCTGGGTGTCTGGGTGAGCTCCCATACCTCCGCAACAAGGATAGAGGGGATTCGCCCACCCATTCGGGAGACCCTTCCCACTTCGGTGTCTGAGGAAGCTTGATTACTGCAGCATCCAGTGTATAGAGGACTCGCCCTTGCAGGCGGAAGACCCCTCCCATTTGGCTGTACTGGGACCTCTTTTATGGCAAGAGCTAAAGTAGAGGGGACTCGCCCTTCTAGGTGGGATACCCTCTCACTTGGGTGTCGGGGGAGTTTGTGTACCACCAAAGACATGGTAGAGGGGACTCGCCTGTACATGGGGAAGACCACTCCCACCTGTGTGTAGGGCGGTGCTTTTATACCGCCTTAGCTAAGACAGAGAAGACTTGCCCCTCCATGCAGGAAACCCCTCCCACCTGAGTGTCTGGGAGAGCTTGTATAACTCCTCAGCCAGGGTAGGGGTGTCTCATTGCTCCACGGGGAGACTCCACCCACCTGGTGTCAGGGGGATCTCCTATATCCCCACAGCCAGTGTAGAGTAGACTCACCTCTCCAGTCAGGAGACTCCACAACCTAGGTTTCCAGGGCAGCTCCTATACCGCCAGAACCAGGGGAGAGGGTACTCGAAGCTCTAGGTGGAAGATCCCTTCCAGATTGCTGACAGAGAAGTATATATATTGACAGAGGAAGGGTAGAGGGGACTCCTACTCAAGGCAGTAGACCCCTCCCATATGGGTGTAGGGGGAAGCTCCTATGTAATGCAGCTAGGTTAAAGGGGACTTGCCTCTCCAGATGAGAGCTATATCCAACATGGATTTCAGAGAAAGCCAGTAAACCACTGCAGCCAGGGTACAGGGGACTTGCCCCTTTATGCAGGAGACTCCTCCCATCTGGGTTTGGGTGGGGGAGCTCATATAACACAACAGCCAGAATAGAGGGGACTTGCCCCTCCAAGCAGGAGACCCCTCCCAACTGGGTGTCAGGGAGAGCTTGTACACCCCATCAGCTAGGGTAGAGGGAATTCACCCCTCTAGGCAGGAGACCCCTCCCACCTGGGTGTAGGGGGGAGCTCCTTTACCATTGCAGCCAGGGTAGTGAGGACTTGCCCCTCCAGTCGGGAGACCCCTCCAACCTGGGTGTGTGGGAGGGCTCCTATGCTGCCCAGAGCAGGGTAAAGGGAACACGCCCTTCAAAGCAGAAGCCCCTCCCACCTGGTTGTCCTGGGATCTCTTATATGGCAAGAGCTAAAGAAGAGATGACTCACCCTTCCAAGCAGGATACTCCTCCCACCTAGGTGTCAGGTGGAGCTCATATACCCTAGCAGCCAAGTTAGAGGCGAATTGCACAGCAGGTGAGAGACACCTACCACCTGGGAATGGGGAAAACTCCTATACCCCCTTAGCCAGGGTAGAGGGGACTTGCCCCTCCAGGCGGAAAACCCCTCCCACCTAGTGTCAGGTGGAGCTCATATATCCCAGCAGCCAGGGTACAGGTGACTGGCATCTCCAGTCGACAGACACCTTCCATCTGATAATGGGGGTAACTCCTATATCGCTTTATCCAGGGTAGAGGCGACTCACACCTCCAGGCAAAAGACCCATCCCACATGGGTATCTGGCAAGGTGAGTTTCGTATACAGTGCAGCTGAGGTGGCAATTACTCGGCTCTCCAGGCAGAAATTCCTTCTCTCCTGGGGAAAGAGGGAGCACTTATTCCCTCGCAGCCAGGGTTGAGGGGACTCACCACTTCATGCGGGAGACCCTCCCACCTGAGTGTTGGGGGGCAGTTCATATACAGCCACAGCAAGGTTAGTAGGGACTTTCACCTACATGCGGGAGATACGTCCCACCTGGGCATTTGGGAGAGCTTGTTTACCACCACAGCCCGGATATAGGGGACTTATTGCTCTAGGCGGGAGACCCCTGCCACCAGGATGTTGGGGGGAGCTGCTATACCACTGCAGCCAGGGTAGAGGGGACTCACCCCTCCATGTGAGAGCCCCATCTGACCTGGGTATCAGCGAAAATTAGTATACTACTGCAGCCAGGGTAGAGGGGACTCAAACCCTCAGGCGATAGACACCTCCTATCTGGAGCTCAGAGAATCTGGCGGAGAATCTGGTATATCACAGCACCCAGAATAGAGGGGACTCGCCCCTCCAGGCATGAGAACCCTCACATCTGGTTCTCTCGGATAGCTGGTACACCCCCTTAGTCAGTGTAGAGGGGACTCATTGACTCATACCCTTCAAACTTGGGTGTTGGGCGAGATCCTAAGCCACTGCTGCCAGGGATAGGTGACTCGCCCCTCCAGGCAGGAGACCCATCCCACCTGTGTGTCCAGAGGAACTTGAATACTGCAGCAGACAGGGTATACAGGACTTGCTCTTCCAGTCAAGAGACCCCTCTAACCTGGGTGTCGGGAGCAGTTCCAATACCACCTCAGCCAGAATAGAGGGTACTTGCCCCTCTATGCTGGAGACTGCTCCCACCTGGGTGTCTGGGGGAGCTTATACACTATCAAAGCCAGGTTAGAGGGGACTCCCCACTCTTGGTGGGAGACCCTTCCTACCTGGGTGTCAGGGGGAGCTCCTATACTGCTGCTGCCAGGATAAAGTGGAATCGCTCCTCCATTGGGAAGAACCCTCCCATGTGGTTGTCTTTTGGAGCTTATGTACAGCTTGAGTCATTGTAGACTCTTCCAGGCAAGGGAAACCTCCCCCCTGGGTATCAAGGGAGCTCATATACCCCAACAGCTATGGTAGAGGAGAGTCACCCATCCAGGTGGCAGACCCCTCCCACCTGGAAATCAGAGGGAACTGGTGTACCCCCACAGCCAGGGTAGAGGGGACTGGACCCTCCAGGCAGGAGACACTTCCCACCTGGGTGTCCTGGGTTGGGGGCTCGTATACTGCTCCACCCAGGGTAGCAGGGATTTGCCCCTCCAGGGGGGAGCTCCTATACATTTGCAGCCAGGGTAGAGGTGAATAACCCCTACAGGTGAGAGACCCCTCCCACCAGGGTGTTGAGGGAAGCTCCTATACTACCAGAGATAGGGTAGAGGTGTTCACCACCGCAAGCAGGAGACACCTCCCACCTGGGTGTCCAGGGAGCTCTTATAGGGCAGCAGTCAAGGTAGAGGGGATTCCCCCATCCAGGTGGGAGACCCCTCCCACCTGGGTGTCAGGGTGAGCTTGTATACCACCACAGCCAGGGTAGAGGGGACTTTCCCCTCCATGTGGGAGGCTCCACCCACGTGGATGTCCAGTGGAGCTCCTATACTGCTGCAGCCACCATAGAGGGGACTTACCTGTCCAGGCAGAAGACCCCTCCCAGTTGGGTGTAGGGGGAAGCTTGAATTCGGCCAAACCAGGGTAGAGGGGACTCACCCCTCCAGTCTCATTACCTCCCCTCACCTGGTTGTCAGAGCTCATATACCACCATCACAGCCAGGGGAGAGGGGACTTGCCCCTCTAGCGAGAGACCCTTCCCACCTCGGTGTCCTGGGGAGCTCATATACTGCCATAGCCAGGGTAGAGGGGACTCGCCCCTCCAGTCTGGAAATCTCCCCCACCTGTGTGTCCAGTGGGAGCTTGTACACCACTGCAGCCAAAGTAGAGTGGACTTACCCCTCCAGGTGAAAGACCCTTCCCACCTGGTGTCACGTGGAGATCTTATACTGACAAAGCCATGGTAGAGGGGACTCTCCCATACAGGCAGGAGACCCCCTTCCACCTGGGTGTCCTGGGGAGCTCCTATAACCCTGAAGCCAGCATATTGGGGACTCGCCTTCCAGGCGGGATAACCCTCCCACCTGAGTGTTAGAAGGAGTTCTTATATCGCCAAAGCCTGGGTAGAGGGGACTAGCCCCTTCAGGCGGGATACCCTCCAACATAGGTATGGGGGGGGGAGCTTCTATACAGCTGGATAGAAGCTGGGTGTCTGGGTGTCTGAGGGGGCTCCTACACCCCCATAGGTAGGGTAGAGGACACTCGCCCCTCAGGTGGGAGACCCCTCACAGCTGGGTGTGTGTGGGCACTCATATATCGCTCCAGCCAGGGTAGTGGGGACTTGCCCCTCCATGCAGGAGACCCCTCCCACCTGTGTGTAGTGGGGAACATGTATAGCACATTAGCTAGGTTAGAATGGACTCGCTGCTCCAGAATGGGGACCCCTCCCATACTGGTGTCTGGGCGAACATGTATTCTGCTGCAGCAAGGGTAGAGGGGACTCACCCCTCCTGGAGGGAGACCCCTCTCACCTGGGTGTTGGGGGAGCTCTTATACTTCTGCAGCCATTGTAGAGGGGACTTGCTCCTCCAGGTGAGAGATCACTCCCACATTGGTGACAGGGCGAGCTTGTATTTCACCTTAGCCAGGGTATAGGGGACTCACCCCTCCAAGTGGGAGACCACTCCCACCTGGGTGTTTGTGTGGGGGGGCTGGTACACAACTGCAGCTGGGTAGCAGAGACTGGCCCCTCCAGGCGGGAGAACACTTTCACCTGGGTGTTTGGGGGAGCTTGTGTCCTGTCGCAGCCAGGATAGAGGGGACTCACCCCTTCAGGCGGGAGACCCCTCTCATCTGGGTATGGGAGGGCAGCTCCTATACCACCGCAGCCAGGGTAGAGGGGACTCACCCATGAATGCGGGAGATCCCTCCCTCTTGGGTCCAGGGAATTCTTATAGGGCACCAGCCAAACTAGAGGGACTCGCCCCTCTAAGCAGGAGACCCATCACACCTGGGTGTCAGGGGGAGTTTGTATTCCTCTGAAGCCAGGGTAGAGGGGACTTGCATCTCCAGTCTGATTCCCCTCCCTCTTGTGTTTGTAGGAGCTTGTATACTGCCAGGGTGGAAGGGTCTTGCCACACCAGGCATGAGACCCTCCCATCTGGTTATTGAAGGGGGAACTTGTGTACCACTGCAGCCAGGATAGTGGGGACTCATCCCACTAGGCGGGAGACCCCTCACACCTGGTTGTCAGGGGAGCTCATATGCCAACTAAGGCAGGGTAGAGGGGATTCACCACTCCAGAAGGGAGACACCACCCACCAGGGTGTACAGGGGAGCTTGTATACTGTCGCAGCCAGAGTAGAGGAGAATCACCCTTCCAATTAGGTGACCCCTCCCATCTGAGTGTCAGGGGGAGCTCATATACTGCTACAGCCAGGAGAGTAGGAACTCGCCCCCACTGGCAGGAGACCTCTCCCACCTCGGTGTCTGGCAGAGATCCTATACCTCTGTAACCTGGGTAGAGGGGTCTCAACCCTCCACTCTGGTGACCCCTCCCACCTGGGTGTTGGGAGAAGCTTGAATATCTCCGCTATCAGGGTACAAGGGACTCACCCCTACAGGAGGGAGACCACTTCCACCTGGGTATTGGGAGTGCTCCTATACTGCCACCACCAGGGTAGAGGGGTTCGCCTCTTTAGGTGGGAGACCCCACCATCCTGGGTGTTCCTGGAGCTCTTATAGAGCACCAGCCAGGGTAGAAGGGACTCATGATTCCAGCAGCAGACCCCTCTCACCGGAGTGTATGGGGGGGTCTTGCATACCACTTTAGTCAGGTTAGACGTGACTTGCCCCTCCAGGTAAAAGTCCCATCCTACCTGGTTTTCTGGGAGAGACTGTACACAGCAGCAGCCAGAGAAGAGGGGACTCTCCCTTCCACAATCACTGGATTGTCAGGGGAGCTCCTTTACCACCATAGCCAGGGTAGAGTGGATTCACACTTCCAAACGGGAGACCTTTTCTACCTAGGTGTAGGAGGGGGACTCATATCCTGCCCAAGCCAGGGTAGAAAGGACTCCCCCACTATGAGGGACACCTCTCTGACTTTGGTGTCTGGGGGTACCTTGTACACCCCTGAATCCAGGGTAGAGTTAACTCACCCCTCCAGGCGGGAGACTCTTCACACCTGGGTGTCTGGGGGGAGATCTTACACTGCTGAAGCCAAGATAGAGTGGAGTGGCCCCTCTAGGTGGGAAACCCAAACCTAACTGGGTGTTGCTGGGAAATTGTATACCACATTAGCCAAGGTAGAGCAGAGTTGACCCTCCAGACAAGGGATCTCTCCCACTTGGGTGTCAGGGAAAGCTCATATACTGCCCTAGCCAGGGGAGAGGGGACTAACCACTCAAGGCAGGAGACCCCTCCCACCTGGGTGTCCTGGGGAGCTCCAATACTGCTGCAGCAGGGTAGAGGGGATTCTAGCCTCCTGGCAGGAGGCTCCTACCAATTGCGTGTCAGGGGTGCTCCTATACCACTGCAGCCAGGGTATAGGGAAGTTGCCCCTCCAGGCAGGAGACACATCTCACCAGTTTTTCAGGGGGAGCTCTTATAGCCCTGCAGCCAGGGTAGAGGGGACTTTCCCCTCCAGATTGGAGACCCTTCCCATCTGGGTGTCTTTTGGGGTTCTGGTATACCTCTGCAGCTGGGTAGAGGGGACTCATCTCTCCAGGCTAGAGGCCCTACCATCTGGTGTCGGGGGGG
>NW_026007638.1:42448-70612 GCF_001458135.2 Marmota marmota marmota
GAGGGGCCCTCAGACAATGCCCAGAAAAACAGTGAGCATGAAGGGCCACCAGAGGCTCAAGCGAGGAGCCAGGTCATGGAACTGACAGCCAAGGTCCAGGTCTTGGGCAGGGGGCTTGGGACACTGCACAATATTTGGGAAGGAAGGCAGGGTATCAAACAGGGGCAGTCAGACTCCAGGCCCAGGGATACCTCCAGGTTTCAGGGTTCCCAGGGAGAGCAAGGGGCCCAGTTGAGGTGCAGGGCATTATTTCCCATAAGGCGCCCTGAAAAAGATGAGAATCTACAGCCAGAGTCCTGGCAAAGGAGGCCAGGAAGGGGTCCAGAAGGAGGGCTATGGGAGGGCACGGAAGGGGGTCAGGGTGGTTGTGCATAGGGGCGAGACCCAGGACTCAAGCTAGGCGCCCAGGCAAGGGACCCATCCAATCAGTGGTATTTGGGCTCCCCAGGAGCAGGAGACCTGCGAGCACCAGGGAGAAGGGGAGGAAGGGGCTTCGTGAGGACTACGAGAAGCTAAGGGGCACATAGGGAAGCCCGCTGGGTGGCCCAAGGAAGAAGCCCCCAGGTCAGAACCAACACGAAGAGTGTCCTTCCTATGCCAAGGGCCATGAGAAATGTGGTCAGGGGCTCAGGCGAACGCCCAGGGCCAGGGACTGGAGAGAAAAGGGTCAGGGATAGGGAGGGCTGGGTTGTGGTAGGGGCAGCATGCAAGGCCAATGGGCAGGGGAGAAAAAGAAGGGGATCACTCAAGGCTGGGTTGGAGCAAGTCTATATTAACTGTCAGGCCTTAAGTTTCAGGCAGTGAAGGGGACTCAGGATAGTGGCAGGGCTGTGTTTCCCATAGGGAGCTTTCAGTGCACAGATGCACGCCAATTCCACTCCTCTGCCCCAGTTGAGTAGAACCTTAGAGAGGTACCCAGACCAAAGCGGGTACTATAAGGGGAAACCTGGTGTGCAGAAGTGGGTGGTGTAAGGCGTTGAGGACCCATTCATGCAGCATAGGCTAGGGAGATGCAGGGGGAGTGGAGGGTCCGGGAAGTGCCAGGATACCACAGCATGAGTTGATCAGAGGGGAGGCACAGGAGGGGGCCTACAAAAGGGGCCTGAATCAAAGGGACAGGGAAAGGGTCCTCAAGAAGAGTAGCCAGGATCGCAAGCAAGGAGCCGGGCCCAGTAATGGAGTGCCAAGTACTAGCACCTGGGCCTGGGTGAATGAAAAGAATCATGGAGGGAGAGCAGTGGGAGAGGAGAAACTGAAATGGGTGGTGCAGTGGAGAAGGGATCAAGGCCTGGGTCCAATGCAGGGTTTCAGGGTTCGAGCAGGGCCCTGACTGAGGGAGGTCAAAGGACCTAGGCAAGTGGCAGGGATATGTTTTCTCAAAGGGAGCCCCTAGGGCCAAGAGGCCAAATCAATCGCCTGGACTGGGTTAGCATCCTGGGAAGAGTATCAGAGAGGGGGCGTGGCAGAGACAAAGGAGAGGAGGGCTGAAGGAGAGCACAGCCTTAAGGGCCTCAGGAAGAGTGTTGGTGGGGTGGCGTCCAGGACCCCAGCAAGGAGCCCAGACAAGGGACCTAGAGGAGGGCCCAGTCCAGGGGAGAGCAGAGAACACCGGCCCTGGAAGGCAGGATTGCACTAGGGTACTGCATTAGAGGAATGCCAAGGGGAGCCGGGAAGTTGCCCCACAAAGGGGCCCTGAGACAATGCCCAGAAAAGCAATGAGGAAGAAGGGCCACCAAAGGCTCATTCAAGGAGCCAGGTCTAGGAATGGAGAGGTAAACCCAAGGCTGGGGTTGGGGTTGATTACACTGGACAGGGCTGGGGAGGGAAGGCTGAGATCCAGTCGTTGGGAGCCAGGTTCGTGTGCCAGTGCTCCTGCC
Source organism: Marmota marmota marmota (assembly GCF_001458135.2). NCBI lineage: Eukaryota > Metazoa > Chordata > Mammalia > Rodentia > Sciuridae > Marmota > Marmota marmota. The sequence continues at coordinate 44,326 of NW_026007638.1, forward strand.
AGGTGTCATGGTTCCTGGTGCAAGACCAAGGTCCCAGAGAGGTCAAGGGGCCGACATGAGGGGCAGGGCTCTCTTTGTCACAAGATGCCCTGGCTCAGATGAGAATCAAGGGCCAGGTACCAGGCCAATGGGGCAAGGCAAGGGACAAGTCCAGGAGGACAGCAACTGCAAGGCATGGCACAATGTCGTGGTCTGTGCAGAGAGGTGCAAGTGACAGGACCAAAGCAAGGTTTCCAGGTAAGGGACCAACTCGCCCAAAAGAGGATTAGGAACCCAAGGAGCAGGAGGTCCACTCTCCATGGGAAAGCGCTAGGAGGAGGAGAGAAAGGGGCAGTGGAAGGATGAGGAGGCAGAAGGCAAAGCAAAGTGCAAGGAGGGGAGCTCTATAGGGGGCACAAGCAATGGGCCCCTAGGTCAGTCCCGACAACAAGAGACCCCACGGGAAGCCACAGGACACAAGGAACTCGATCAAGGGCTCAGGTGAGTGGCTTGGTCCTTGAATTGAGGCACAAATTGTCAGGGTTAGGAGGGCTGGGTTGGGGTAGGGGCAGCATGAAATGCTAGAGGGCAGGTGATTGAATGGAGGGAAACAGGCAGGGCAAGGTCGGCACTAGGCCTTTAGTGGGAAGAGGCCAGCCACTTCCACTCCTCTACCCTAGATGTTTAGATGCTCAGAGAGGGACCCCAATCAAAGGAGTACAAAGGGAGGACACTGTAGGGGATACCTTATGTCCAGAATTGAGAGGGTTGGTGGGGAACCAGGACCCATTCTTGGTGACCAGCTGTGGTGAGCCGTTCTATTTAGACCGTGGCTGCCATTAGAAGATGGCGCCGGCTTCCACTGTGGCCTGTGACAAACAACTCCTAATATGGAGAATTGGCACACAATCCCTTCCCATCCTATGAGAAAGGTCCACGTGGCAGCTTAAGATTGGTATGCGGGAGGCTTTATTAGGCTGTGCTTGGGCGCTCGGCGGGGGGTCACTAGAAGATGATACATGAATCAAGGCCTGAATAAACTGCTGAAAGAAGAATCCTGTGTCGTGTTTTCTCTTGCTGGCGAGGGGTCACGACAACCAGCCTAGGGAGAAGCAGTAGTAGGGGAGAGTCCAGCCAATGCCAGGATAGCACATTACTGTTGTAGGCTCAAATTAGGCAAGAAACCAAACATAGCAGGGAATAGTTTTATTTGACTCCACCCAGGCTCAGAGGGCACAGCTTTTGCTCTAATCAATCAATCCCCTGAACCCCGATTCCAGGCAGTTTCAGAATTTTATACCCAGCATGTAATGGGAGGAGCTCAGAAGTTCACAGTCTGTTGAGAGCCACAACCGAAGGGGCCCCAGCAAACTTCCAGCTGCCAGCTGATGATTGGCTCCTCTGTGGTGATGCTCATTGGGCTGTTTCCCTGCCCTTTCATACCACAGAGCTGCTCATTGGGGGACTTTTTTGGCTCCGCCCATGCGACCCAGCCAATCGACTTCAAGAGCAGGATTGGGGGGGTTGAGAGGCTTGTGGGAAGCCGGTGTTGGCAGTTGGGCTCTGAGGGAATTCTTGAAGAGCTCCTGTGGCATGTGTTCTAAAAATAATGTTCGTTTCTGCTTGATAAGTGGCTCCTGAATTGTGCCCAGCCTGACTGCGGCAACAGTCTGTAGAAGTTCACATAAAAGCAGCTTTTCCTTTCACTGTTTTGGGCAAATTAACTCTTTCAGGACAACTCCTGAGATGGGGAGAATTTCTTTTCCCCATTTTTCCTCTCCCTGCCAGTTGTTACCATGGAGCCCAGTTGGTAACATATCTTAAAAATGTAGACACCTCTGTGAAGCCCAGCTCAAGGCCAGAGGCCTTGTGTGCACATCTCTACAAACTACTATAGAGTTTATGTTTGTGAAAAACTAGTAAGGTGTGCCCAGCACCTGGAGTGCTGATATCTTCTTGGCCAATGGCCAAGTAAAACAGGGCGACAGGAAAATAGGAAATTTATCTACATTGAACTCTTTTGCAGAGACTTTTTTGCTGACTGTCCTAAAATCAGCGATGGTGAAGATTTCTTTAGAATCCCAGGTAAGACTTTTCTGTGGAGAAAGGGGATGTTACTTAAATCTCCCCCCTTAATGATGCTCCCCATAAATTAATCCTTTAAGAGCATCATCATTATTATATTCATTAAAGGCATTATATAAGATCAAAACCTTTGTTGTCATGCTCTTTTCAAAAGCAGCTTCCATTATGGACCCATTAGTTTTAATGCACAGTGGAGCCAAATATGGGAGCAATAAAGAGGTTAACAGCAGAGTACCTACTATAGCAGGTAAGCTTTTAAATCTACCAATGGTTGACAACCATCTCCCAAAAGCATGTTTGGGAACCAAAATTTAATGCCATTCTACGTATGCATTATAATATGTGCTAGTTCTCTTGTGTTGTTGGCTATATTCTTAACAGTTTGTCTATTGTCATCCAGTTGTATACAACCACCTGAGCAGTTGAACTCTATTTCTTCAGCCAGTAGGAAATCTAATGTCCAGTAGTTTTGATAGTTAGCCACTCATGTTGGCTCTCTTTTGTGGCTAGGAGGTCTAAGGCTGTGGCAATCTAATTAATAATAATTTCTAGTACAGCTTATAAGTGAATAATTCTGTTTAATGGGTAAATTGGAGTTCTATAAATCCAACTGCCATTTTGTGCCCAGGTAGTGGGAGTATAAGTGGCAATGATCCTCTGGGGTGGCTGAAAAACCAGCCTCTACCTCAGAGCAAAGCCTGTCCAAGGAAGGGACGTCACCTTCGTCCTTGGAAAAACCTACAGAGCATTCCTAGGCACATTCCCACCCTGCTAAGTTGTTTATCTACAAATAACAGGAGAGATCTGTTGCACCAAGTGTCCCTGACTCAGTGAGACCAGGTGGGGATCTATAGCAAACCCCTAGCAGCCACCAATCAGCATGGGACAGGGAAATACCTGGGATGCCAGATGACCCTCTCAGTAGTTTATGGTGGTTGATAACATGTTGGGAAACCATGTAGTTCAGCACGTAAACCCCTCTTGGCTTAAACCAATCAGTTCAAATGAATACCCCTTTTGTACTGACCAATCACCCCTACCCAAATTGTTCCCGCCAGTGAATGTGCTAATCATATTTTAGAGTTGTTATTTGATTTTCCCATGGTGTGTGATGATTTGCTAAGAGAGGCTATGATGTATGTGAAGTCCCTGCCTTTTCCAAAGAATGCATAAAACTGCTGCAAACGCTGGGCTCGGGGCCTCTCAGCATCACCAGTTGCTGTGTGTGTGCGCAGAGGCCTGAGCTAGCTTGCAATAAACACCTCTTTGCTGCTTACATCGATATTGGGTCTCTGTTGGTCTTTTGGGGGTCCTGAATTCGAGCATAACAGTGGCCAGTTATCTTCACCTCAAGATTGGCGATCTCCTAAATTAAGTTACATCCCAATGGACCTCTATTGTCTTTCCAAACAGTCATCCAACCATTGCTTTCCTCTGGCAGGACAAGTCCTAAATATATGTTTTACTACCTCTTGGTTACAGTGGATTATCTTGACATATGGTTCATATGATCACCGTGGTTGAAATAGGAGTAGAACAGAATCTCTTAAGGTTATGAAGGAAACCAAACTAAATACTAGACTAATGTTTTGGTTAGCATAGGTTAAACAGCATAAATTAACAAAGCAAAACTAATAACACCAAATGAATCCTAGAAAATTTATATAAGCAAGATAAAAAAAAAGTATAAATCATTTTTTTAACCCATTGTCCAGTCAATAGGTGTTAGTGTTATCAAACCAGTAGCAAAAAACAGAGAATTATGTATATATCTACAAGCAAGAGGTGGCAATGCATTATGATATAAGAATTATCTTATTCATTAGCCCTGGTGGGAAGTTTATCTTTCACAGGGCATTGATTAGACAGTCCCTCCCATGTGGCTGAAGCAGGGCCACTGTCTCCTCAAGCTTCAGATGTGCATACACCAGTCAGCTTCCAGAGTGACTGGAGCAGGGCTGCTGTCCTTCTGAACCTCAAGCTTCTCTGGTTCTCCTTTACTTCTAGACAGTCAGCTTTAAGGGTGTTGCAGCATCTGGAGTGAATACCCTGTCTGCAGCTGCAGGCTTGAGTCTGGGGTAGTAAATCAATGGACCTATTCCTGCAAACTTGACTGCAGTTGGAGGTGGATAAAATAACAGGAAAAGGGCCCTTCTGAAGAAGTTTAGGTGTTTGAATATTCCATTCTTTGACCCAGAATCAATCTCCAGGCTTCAAGGAGTGTGCACCTGTGGTCAAACTTAATGGCAAACTTTCTCTAACCCATTGGTTGAGAACCTGTAAGTTTTCCCTAAGGCTTAAAGCTGTCGCATCAGGGTGAATTCTCCTAACACTCTTAAGTCTCCCAATGGTCCCCTAATAAGAGGGTGGCCTTATGTACATTATCTTATAAGGAGAGAATCCAATCCTCCTAGTGGGAGTGGGATCTAATCCTGAATAGTGTAGTAGGAAGAAGTTCATCACAATGTAAATGAATCTCCTGACACAGCTTACCCAATTGAGACTTAAAGTTCTGTTCATCCCTTGTACTATACCAGAATGCCACAGCCTATAGGCAGTATGTAACTTCAATCTGATGTTTAAACTCTTGGTCAGTTATCATGTCACCTCTGCCCAAAAGCTGGCCCATTGTCTGAACCAATAGTGATTGGGATAAAAAATATGGAACCATTTCCCAGAGAAACATCCTGGTTATTTTCTTAGATTTTCAGGGCGGGTGGGAAAGGCTTCCACCAGTCAAAGTAGGAACACATAAAAAAAAAAAAGTTACTTTTAGCCCCGTGAGCATGGTAGTTCAGTGAAGTTTACTTCCAAGTCTCCAAAAGGTGCTCCTCCTATAGTTTGGATTCCTGATGGGAGCTAAGCCTCTGCCAAGGATTGTTGTGAGCACAAACCTCAAATTGTTTTAAGAATACCTAGGTGAATTTTGTGAACCAGGGAACATAGAAATGTTGATGCATAATTCGCTCAAGTGCTGTATGTCCAATGTATTCTCCTGTGGAACTGTTTGTTAAAGGCTGGGGATAGAATTTCTGGGATGACTATGCTGGCCATCAGAAGATATCCATCATTCTTCTGTGAGAAAATTTTCTTTTTATTTATTAAACAGTTTACGTTCATGTTGGGAGTATATGGGCTCAAGTTCTGTTAAATAGTCAGCCAGGCAGAAGGGCAGCATTAAAACCTGGAACTGGATTTTCTTCTCATTCCTTGCAGACAGTTAACCTGGCCTCTCTGTAAGCTCTCTGGTCGCCCTGAGAGACCACAGTGTTTCCCTTTCTATGACCTTGGCAATATATAATCACAACTTTCCTAGGAGCCCATAGTGAATCCAAAAGTTTAAGAATTACTTGTCCATACATCATGCCTTTTTGTCTCCTGATTTAATGAGCTCCTTTTTCTGACATAAGGCCCTATGAACCTGAAGGGTAGTGAGTATTTTGAGTCTATGTAAATATCCACACATACTCCTAAGGTCAACTGAGGTGTTTGAGTCAAAGCAATAAATTTTGTTTTTGTGCTGAGGTTCTTTGAGTCAGAGGTTCTACCTGGACAGTGGACTCCAGAGTGACCACTTCATATCTAGCAAAACATACCCCATCTTTTATAAAACTGCTTTCATCTGTGAAGTAGTCCACATCAGGATCACTGAGGGCTAATCTGCCAGGCGTGGTCTGTTGGAGAATATTTCGTCCATGACTTCAATACAGTTGTGATCAGATTGTTCAGGTCCAATGGGCAGCGAGTTTGCTTGGTTAAGAATCTGGATGACTTCCACATGGAACATGGGTTTTCACATAACATGACATGGTACTCACCATTAGTAAACCAATATTGTCCTTCCTCATCTACCAATGTCAACACTGAATGAGGAACCCTGAAAACCAATTTTTGGCACATAGCCAGTTTATCAGCTTCAATACCAGAAGATCTGTGGATGCAAGGGCCTGTAAACAAGGTGGACAATCTTGGGCTACAGAGCACAGCTTTTCGGACAGATATCTATGTCAAGACTCCTACAGCCATTCCACCCTGTTCCTGGATGTACAGAAAGTAAAGCTTTGTGAGGTCAGGTAGCCCTAGTCTTAATCAAAAGGTCTTTTGCTTAGGTGGCACCCATATTAAAAGATACCATCCCCCCCCCCTTTGTGGCTTCACAGAGGGTTTTGCTATAATTGAAAATTGGGGATCCATATATGGCTGAATCTTGTAGCCCCCAAGAATTTTCTAGTCTGATGGTAGGTTGAAAGGAATGGAATTGACCAGATTTCCTGTTTCTTTTGAGGCCCAGTGGCTATTGTCTGTTCTCTTGCTGAGTCAGATGCTAACCAAATTATTTGATCTTTTTCTTGATAGATATGGTCTTTTAAGTCAGAGTCCAGTACTGTTCCAAAGATGGTGTCCTCAAGCCCCTGGGAGGAGTTGTCATTAAGGGAAGGGGAGCATACATAGATACTCTGATGCTTTAAGATGCAGGAATGTTTTTTTTAATTATTATCTCCCAATGTAGGATCTTGGCTGCTGGGATTCTCCAAATCTGAAATGTTATGTAAATATTAGCAGAGATTGATGACCTGGGACATCATTTTACAAAAGACACCTATGTCAATCTCACTGTAGCCATATGCCAAGGTTGGAGGGCAGGTTCCCTAAAGGTCCTGGTGTGGCAGTCACATTGTGCTCACATGGTGTTGTCTTTGTCTGCATGTCTTTTCTCCTCTTGACAGGTGGGAACCTGTTCTAATTGTATATAGGAGCTGCCCCACTTGTGTTTTTGATCACTATGTCTTGGTGCATAGGACTCTGTGTCTCTACCTGTTGGTGGTTCACAGCGTGGGGCTTGGAGCCAGGGTGGCATGTCCTTTTGGAGTGTGCACCTATGGACCAATATCAGGTATTAACATGAATATATCCATGGTTCATTTGGGGGTTTGCAAGAGCTGGGCCCTCCTGAGGTGCTGGGTCCCATGTGTTAGATGCTGTTGTGTGTCTATAGGACCCCTGCCACATTTGCCAATTATCAACTTCTGAGAAAATGGGAAGAAACTGAAAGGAGGTGATGGGGCCAAAGGCTGGGAGAAAACATTCATTCCTTCTCTGTTCAAGGCTTAGCATTTGAGCATGTCAGTGGGTGCTTGCCCACCGAAGCCATTGGAGCCTTCCACTATTGTCTGGCCACACTTTTTTCCTTTATAAAAATTTGGACAATTGGCTTTGTTCTAGTGAGACCCTACTTTGAGTGACCTCTGGGTTTGTGGCAAGGGAAGCTGTAAGGAGATCCACCTCCTCTTTTTCTTTTGGGTCTGCCTGTCTTTGAGACTCTGGGTCTCCATTGAGGAAAACTGTGGAGGCCATTTTAGTCAGCTCTCCCGCATACTTCTCAGTAAAGCCAGTTTGTATTTTTTGGCAAATGTAACTCTGAGCTTTTTCCACAAAGGCTGCATTGGTCACCTTTTGCTTGAGCCTCTGCATCTCTTCCCTGACAAACTTGCATTGTGGCAGCAATGCTTGTATGGTGTCCCTCCTCTCCTGGGCACCTCTGGGCTGAGAGACGGGCAGCAGTGGCAGTGTCCTGGACACTCAGCTCTGAGTCAATTGGGCACACTCTTTTGATCATTACTGACAGTTTCATGAGGCAGAGGGCCTTATGCAGATGTGGGGTACAGAGAAATGTTAAATGCTATCAAAGATGAAAGAGGGGGTGATGCTGGAGCAGCAGGAGGCTTTGCTGAATTGTTCGTCTGCAGATGCACTCTGGCTTAAGCTAGGGCTTAGGGTTGGCTCTGATTTCTTCTAACACTTGGGCACACTTTTATTTCTTATTTTTTTTCTTTTATACTTCCTATGAGAGCTTCTTGACATCTCTTTTTATTTAGCCATTCTTCTTTATTTTGGCCCCATCTTAGGTCTGGATAATGGGCTGCATCAGATCAGTCATGGTCCAGGTTTTCTGCATGTAGGAGGAAGTATGATTTTTCAAGTTTATGTGCACAATGGTGGTTAAAGGCTGGCATACAAAACTGCCTTGTCTCCCTCAGATGTTTCACTCTGGTCAGTATGTGCAGGTCCTTTAGTCCCTTGCAGGACATCTGGAATGCTCTCATCTGGTTTGGGGCTCTTGTCTTGGGAGAAATCTCCCACCTTAATTTTGGGAGGTGAAAGAGTTTTTGGTTCTAGGAAGCCTTTGGCTCTGAGGACACTAAAGAGGAAGGAATAGCCGGTATTGGGGGCCATCATTTGTTGCATCTGAGGATGATGGTACTGAGGGGACAATTTGCTGTCCCAGTGGTCTTGGCAAAGTTGAGACGAGTGGCACATAAGGTGGTGGGTCCTCATGTGGCTCATGGGGAAAACTGTTTCTCTTCCTGTTTTTCCTGCATTAGGTATTCTTTTAGCTGTTTTCCGCTGGGTATTAGAGACCACTAGGGTCCTGGCTAACATCAGCTTGGACTGTCCATCTAGAAAAGCTCTCAACCAAGCGAACTGTTTCTGTACTATCTGTTGACAGCAATCAATGAAAGAGAAATGGTTCAGGGACTCCAACAATAATCAAAAGGACCTCAGCAATGACTCTCTCATATAAAGATCCTTCTGGTGGCCAGCCCACATCTTGTATGGGCCATTCTAATTCAGAGAGTGTGCCATCTCTGTGGAGTGAGTTTCACCCCACAGTTACCAGGAAAACCTTGCAAAAATTTCTAACAAACATTTAAAAAGGTGCAACTTTCTTTCTGTGCCTCCCATGTTCCAGCCTGCATCTGAGTGGCAAATTTAGGACAAGACTCACTTTGTCCATCTCTGGCTGTTCCCCTTGCAGGGACTTAGGACCCTCTTAGCCTTGTGGGTCGGCATCAGCCCCCAACCTGGAGCTTTCACCTAGATATTGGTTGGTTAAAGACTGAATGAGGTGCCATGGAACCTCGGATCAGAACTCCACACTCGCTTCAGCCCTGGGGTTGGGTAAGAACCCTTCCCTTTGTCCGTCTCATTTGCATAGTTTTCTCACAGACATAGTCAGAAAAAGATTTCTATACTGCCCAAATGCCAAAAATTCGAAACCAAACAAAAAGGGCATCATGTTTTTTCCCTCTGCTTGCTGACCCCAAACACAGTCTACTCGGGTGACTCTCTGGGTCTGTTTCAGTTCCAACCACTTTGGAGAATACTTGGGACCCAACAGAGGTTGATCAAGCCTTTCTACCACCACTTAGGCTTTGAAGGGAAAGTCAGGTGGGCTTCAAAAACAAATGGGCCCATGTCCTAATTTTTCAGTTGGGCAGTGCTCCAAAACCCTAATTCTGGTTCCTGCTGCCTGTGGGTCCCTTTGTGCTATGGGGTGGCAGCCCCAGGGTGCTGGGTGAGTTGATCCTTCTTCAGGCCAAGAGTGGCCTGTGTGTGCCAAGGGGCATGCTATTCCCCACTGCCCCAGGGAAGTGGGTCCCTGGAGAAAAGAGAGGCACAATAATAGCCTTAGCTAACTCCTCTGTCCCATTTGGTCACCACAAATGTTGTAGGGACAAATGAGACAAGGCAATGAACATAGGAGGAAACAGTTGTATTTCACTTCAGCCAGCTCAGAGGGCACAGCTTTTGTTGTAATCAATGAATCCCATGAAACCCAAATTCATGTAGTTTCAGAATTTTTTACCCAGCATGTAAGGAGAGGGGTTCCGAAGTTCAGAGTTTTAAAATATTCACATAAAAGCAGCTTTTTATTTCACTGTTTTAGGAAGTTAACTCTTCAAGGACAACTCCTGAAAAGGAAGAGCTTTTTTTCCCCATTTTTCCTCTCACTTCCAGTTTTTATCATGGACCCCAGTTTGAAATGTATCTTAAAAATTTAGACATCTATGTGAAGCCCAGACAAGGTCAGTGGCCTTGTGTGCTCATTTCTACACACTACTATACTGGATATGTTTGTAAAAATATAGTAAGGGGTGTCCAACACCTGGAGTGCTGTTATCTGCTTGGCCAGTGTCCAAGTAAAACAGGGCAATAGGAAAATAGGAAGTTAATCAAAATTGAACCCTTTTGGAGAGACTCTTTTTCTAACAGTCCTAAAGACAGCCATGGTGAAAAATTCTGGAGAAACCCAGTTAAGACTTTTCTGTGGAGGAAGGGGGTGGCACTTAAATACAAGGAGAACAGAGGGAGAAACATGATGGGTTTCTATAAAAGGGCTTGGAATCAAGGAAAAGAGACAGGATCTTGGAGAAGGGCAGCCTCAAGCAAGGAGCTAGGCCCAGGAATGGAGATCCAAGTGCATTGGCAATGAAAGGGGTCCCATGAAAACAGATAGGGCTAGAAAGGGGAGGGAGGGGAGAACTGGGTGAAGGTAGTGCAGGGAGAGGAGGGCTCAAGGCCCAGGTCCACTGATGAATGTGATGGTTGGGGAGCAGGGCCCGAACTAAGGGAGGCTAAAGGGTCCAGAAAAAGGGAATGGACTATAGTTTCCCAAAGAGAGCCTGCAGGGCCAAAGTCCAGGTCCAGTCCCTTGGCCTTGGTGAGCATCCTGGTAAAAGGATCAGGAAAAGGGGCACCATAGTGCCAGTGAAAACAGGAGGTCCCAAGGAGTGCACAGCAGGAAGTGCCAGAGGACACCTGTTAATGGGGTGGGGACCAGGAACCCAGGAGGGATACCAGGCTAGGGACCTAGAGGAGGGCCCCATCCTGAACGAGCAGGGAAGTGTGGGGCTGTGCAGGCAAGCCGCACTAGGGTTCTACCATGCAGGGAAGACAAGGGGAGCAGGGAAGCAGCCCACACGAGGGGCCCCCAGTACAAGCCCAGGGAAGTACAGAGTAAGAAGGGCCACCAGAGGCTCAAGTGAGGAAACAGGCCAGGGAATCAAGAGAAAAGGGCCAGGGATGGGGCCAGGGGATCAGGATAGTGAACATGACAGAGGAGGAAAGGCAGGGGATTTGGCAGTGGGGAGGCAGGTTCCAGGCCCAGGGCCATTGCCAGGACTCAGGTTTCCAAGAGTAAGACCAAGGGCCCAAGGAGAGCAAGAGGCCAAGTGTAGGGATAGGACTTTCTTTCCCATGAGGTGTGCTGACCAGATGGGGGCCTGGCAAGGGATGGGGGCCATGAGGAATATGATGGGAGGGCAGGGCAGGTGGTCACGGTGGGTGTGGAGAGGGTCAAAAGCCAGGACCCAAGCCAGGATACCTGGCAAGGGACTGATCCCAGCAACAGAGAATTAGAAACCCAAGAAGCAGGAGGCCAGCACTCCAGGGGAAAGTACAAGTGGAAAGAGAGGAAGGATCGATGCTAGGATGTGCGAAGTGACACCTTGTGATGCCATGTAACATGAGGAACAATGTCCGGGGTGCAGGCAAGCATCCAGGTCTGGAAACTGGAGTGTGAAAGTTCAGGGTTAGGGATGGCTGGGTTAGGGTAAGGGCATTAAGCAAGGCTAGGTGGTAGGGGAGGGAAGGGAGATTTCGCACATGGCATGGACAGAGAAAGGCTCAAGTCCATTGCCAGGTGTCAAGGTTTGGAAGGCGAAGGGGGCCCAGGCGAGGAGCAGGTCTGTGTTTTCCATAGAGCCTTCAGGGCCCAGAGGCCAGCCAATTCCACTCCTCTGCCCCAGGTGAGTAGAACCTCACAGAGAGACCAGGATCAAATGAGGGACAAAGGAGGGCACTGTGAGGGGATACCTTGTCTCCGGAATTGGGGGGTGGGGTCAGTGGGGAGCCAGGACCCCTTCAAGTATCCCAGGCTAGAGAGAAAATGGGGGAGGGAAGGGTCCAGGCAGTGCCAGGATACTACAGTACAAGGGGAACAGAGAGAAGGCCCATAGGGGGCTGGTAAAATGAGCAGGAAATCACGGGACAGGGAAAGAATCCTTGAGAAGGGCAGCCAGTAGTTCAAGCAAGGGATGAGGCCAAGGAATGGAGAGCCAAGTAGAAAGACCTAGCCTGGTGTCTCATGAAAACAGACAGGGCTGGGGAGGGGAGGGAGAATAGAAATGGAAGCAGGTGGCACAGGGAGAGGAGGGCTCAAAGACCAAATGTACTGCTGGGTGTCAGGGTTGTGGAGTAAGGCCCAGGCTGATGGAGGCCAAAGGGATCAGGCAAGGGGCAGGGCTACATTTTCCCAAAGGGAGCTTGAAGGGCCAAAAAGCCAGGTCAAGTCCTCAGCCCTGGTGTGCATCCTAGTAAAGGGATCAGGAAAGTGGGCACAGCAGGGACAGGGACAACAGGAGGTCCAAAGAATGGCACAGCAGAATAGGCCAGTGGATTGTGTTGTTGGGTTGGGGGTTAGGACCCCAGCAAGGAGATCATGCTAGGGACTTAGATGTAGTCCCATGCCATGGTAGAGCATGAAAGAGCAGGACCAGGAACTTAGACAGCACTATGGTGCTTCAAGGAAGGGAAGTTAAGGGAAGCAGAAAATTGGCCCAAGCAAGGGGCACAAAGTCAAAGCCCAGGGACACTGAGAGCAAGAATGGGCACCGGAGGCTCCAAGAAGGAACCAGGCTAGGAAATTGAGAACCAAGGGCCAAGGCTGGGGCAGGGGCTCAGGACAGTATACAGGGCAGGGGAAGGAAGGCAGGGCATCCCAGAGGCGACAGGCAGCCTCAAGGCCCAGGGCCACTGCCAGGTGTCCAAGTTCTGTGTTCAGGATCAAGAGCCAAAGGATAGCAAGGGACCAAGGCGAGGTAGAGGGATCTGTTTCCATAACATTCCCTGGCTCAGATAAGAATCCAGGGCCATTGAATTGGGAAGGGTGCCTGGAACGGAATGGAGCCCAGGAAGAGGGCAACATGAGGGCACGGTGCAGTGTCACTGTGGGTACAGAGAGGACCCAGAGCCAGCACCTAAGGAAGGAGCCCAGGCAAATATCTCACCCACCTGAACAAATATGAGGGAACCAAAGAACAGGAAGCTCCTGGGTGTGCCCATGTAAAACACAAGGGGATGGGAAGAAAGAGGTTGGAAGATAGGAGAGACAGAAGAAGAAGGAGTCAGCTGAAAGCACATGGCAAACCAAAAGATGCACGCTAGGGGGGCCAAAACAGAATGATACAAGCTGAAGCCATAGGATGCCACTCGACTCTAGCAGGCAGTCAGGGGCTGAGTTGAAGGTTCAGGTCAGGGAGGGCTGGATTGGGGTTGTTGCAGCATTGAAGACCAGGGGGCAGGAGAGGGAAGGGAGGGAATGGTGCAAGGCATGTCTGGTGCAAAGCACACTTCCACTGCTAGGTGTCAGGTTTCTGGCAGTGAGGGGGATCAGGGGAGGGGTAGGGCTGTGTTTCCATAGGGATATTTCAGGACGTAGATGCCAGTAGTCTGCCCTGGATGAGTAGATCCTCAGAGAGGGACCAGAAGCAAACGAGGGCCAAAGGAGGGGACTGTGAGGAAATGTCTTTCATCCTGACATGGGGGGGAATTGGTGGGGAGCATGGAACCAATCAAGGAGCCCAGTCTAGGCAGAATCAGTGAAAGGAAGAGTCCAGGAAGTGCCAGGATACCGCAGTACAAGGAAAACAAAGGGGAGGCATATCAGGGACCCGAGTAAGGGGCCTGAAATCAAGGTAAATGAGCAGGGTCCTCGAGAAGGGCGGCCAGGGGCTTAAGCAAGGAGCCAGGTCCAGAAATGGAGAGCCAAGTCTAAGGGCTGGAGAAAGAGGTGCATGAAAACGGACAGGGCTGGTGAGGGGAGAAAGGCAAGGCAGGGAGCTGGTAGCCAGCACCCCAGGAAAGGAACCCACCCGACAGATCATGGGTGAGTGACCACAAGAGTAAGAGACCCACAAGCGCCAGGGGAATTCACGAGGGGAAGGTGAGGAAGTGGTTGCATGAGGACCAGAAGACAGAGAAAAGCAGAAGGGGCACCTAGAGGAGCCCCCTGGCAGGTAAAAGTAAGAGCCCCCCAGGTCAGACCCATCACAAAGACATGAGGGAAGTGGTCAGGGGCTCAGGCAAGCAGCCAGGTCCTGGGACTGGAGCACAACTGACCAAGGTTAGGGAAGGCTAGGTTTAGGTAGGGGCAGCATGCAAGGCAAGAGGGCACTGGAGAGAAGAGAGGGGATCTCTCAGGATGGTGTTGGAGCAAGTCACATGTTAACTGCAAGGCATCAAGGTTCAGGCAGCAAAGAGGTCACAGGTGAGTGGCAGGGCTGTATCCCAAAGGGAGCATTCAGGGTGCAGAGGCCAGCCAATTCCACGCCTCTGACCCAGGTGAGTAGATCTTCAGAGAAGGACTGGACCAAAGGAGGGGCAAAAGTGGGCACTTTGAGGTGATACCTGTGGTGCAGAGTTTGGGGTGGGGTCGGTGGGCAGCCAGGTCCCATTTGTGGAGCCCTGGCTAAAAAGAAGCAGGGGGAACAGAGGGTCTGGGCAGTGCCAGGGTACCTCAGCATAAGGGGAACTGAGGGAAGTCATAGGAGGGGGGCAGAAAAAGGGGCCTGAAACCAAGGGACAGGCACAGGGTCCTCGAGAAGGGTGGCCAGTGGCTCAAGCAAGGGTCAGAGCCCCATAATGGAGAGCCAAGTGCTAGCACTTGGGCCTTAGTGAATGAAAAGGAACATGGTTTTCTGTGGAGCTCTTATACCTCTGCAGCCTGGGTAGAGCAGACTGGCTCCTCCAGGCGAGAGAACCCTACCACCTTGCCACAGTCCGGCTGCAGCAGAATAATCAGGGGGTGACGAATAACTTGTGTACGTTGATACAGCAGGAGAGGGAGCCGTTTATTGCAGGACAGGAGCAGTATTTATACATTCCACACAGCTTATCTAATTAGCATAAACTAGATACATCAGTCAACCAATAAGGAATCTCCACACTTAATGGCTCGCTGGTGTTACTTCACAAACCACTCCCTCTGGCATTTTGTCAGGCACCATCCAGACTTATTTACAGACTCTAACATTTCCCTGGCAAAATGCCAGGCGCCATCCTGACGTGTTTACAACTCTAACACCACCTTGGTGTCCAGGCTAGCTTATATTCTGCCTCAGCCCATGTAGACTGGACTTGCCCCTCCAGGCAAGAGACCCCTCCCACCTGGTTTTGTAGGGGGTCTCCTATACAACTGCAGCCAGGGTAGCAGGTACTCGCCCCTTCACGCATGAGACCCCATTCACGTAGACGTCTGAGGGAAATCATACCTCCAATGCTGGGTGGAGGGGACTCGCCCCTCCAGGCTGGAGAGCCCTTCCTCCTGGATGTCTAGGGAAACTCCTATACCTCCAAAGGCAGGGTAAAGGGGTTTCACCCCTCCAGGCAGGAGACACTTTGTAACTTGGTATCAGAGGACCTAGTACACTGCCCCAACCAGGGTAAAGGGGTACTCGCCACCAGGTGGGAAACCCCTCCCACCTTGGTGTCTGTGGGATCTTGTATACCACTGCAGCCAGGTTAGAGGGGACTCTCCTCTCCAAGTGAAAACCACTACCACCTGCTTGTCTAGGGGAGCTCATATACCACCGAAGCAAGGTTAGAGGGGACTTGCCCCGCCAGGCTGGAGACCCCTCCCACCTTGGTGTTAGGGGAGATTCTGTACTGCCACAGCCAGGGTTGCAGGGACTCGCCCCTCCAGGTGGGAGACCCCTCCCACCTGGTTGTTAGAGGAGCTCCTATACTGTTGCAGCTAGGTTAGAGGAGACTCTCCCCTTGAGTCGGGAATCCCCTCCCACCTAGGTGTCTGGGGAAACTCGTATACCTTTACCGCTAGAGTAGAGGGGATTCACTGCTCTAGGCGGAAGAACTTTCCTACCCTGAGTGTCAAGGGGAGCTCTTATACTGCCACAGCCAGGTTATAGGGGATTTGCCTGTCCAGGCAGGATACGCCTCCCACCTGGGTGTTAGGGGGAGGTCTTATACCGACATAGCCAGGGTAGAGGGGACGCGCCCCTCCAGGGATGAGACCCCTTTCACTTGAGTGTCCAGTAGAGCTCCTATACTGCCACAGGATCGGTAGGGGAAACTCGCCACTCCAGGCTGGAGACCTTTCCCGCCTGGGTGTCAGAGGGAGTTAGTATACTTCCCCAGGCAGGGTAGAGAGGACTCACCACTCCAGGTGGGGGAACCCACCCACCTGGGTATGGGTGGGGGAGCTCATCTACTACTGTAGCAAGGTTAGTGGGTACTCGCCCCTTCAGGGAGGAGACCCCCCTACCTGGGTGTCACAGGGAGATTGTATACCATCTTAGCCAGGGTAGAGGGGACTCGCCCCTCCAGGCCCAAGACTCCCACCTGGGTGTCAGCGGAGGTCATATACCACAGCCGCCAGAGTAGAGGATTCTTGCCTCTCCAGGAGGGAGACTCCCCACCAGGGTGTCAGGTGGAGTTAATATACCGCTGTAGACAGGGTAAAAGGGACTCACCTCTCCTTGCCTGCAGTACCCTTCCGACTTGGGTGTCAGGGGAGCACCTACACCACTGCAGCCAGGGTAGAAGAGACTCGCACTACTACACTGGAGACACCTCCCACCTGGGTGTCTGGGGGAGCTCCTATACAGCAGAAACCAGGGGAGAGCCCATTCGCCTCTCCAGGCAAGAGATCCCTTCCATCTTGGTGCCAGGGTGAGCTTGAATTAGCCTTAGCCAGGGGAGAGGGGACTCGCCCCTAGAAGTGAGAGATCCCTCCCACCTGGGTGTTGGAGTGGGGAAGGTATACAGCTGCAGCCAGGGTAGCAGAGACTCGCCCCTTCAGGAGGGAGACCCCTTTCACCTGGTTGTCAGGTGGAGCTCTTATCCCACTGAAACCATTGTAGATGGGACTCACCCCTCAAGGCAAGAGACCCCTCCCCCCTGGGTGTGGTGGGGAGCTCCTATATCTCCAATGCCAAGGTGAAGGGGTCTCGCCCCTCCAGTCAGGAGTCACTTAAAACCTGGGTGTCAGTGGGAGCTCATATACCACCAAATGCAGGATCCAGGGGACTCTATTCTCCAGGCAGGAGATTCCTCTCAACTGGGTTTAGGAGAGCTCTTATACTTGTAGCAACCAGGGTAGAGAAGACTCATTCCTCCAGGTGGGGTCCCCTCTTCCACCTGGATGTCTCAGGGAGCTTGTATACCACCTTAGTCAGGGTAGAGGCGACTTGCCTCTCCAGATGGAAGACCCCTTCCACCTGGGTGTTGGGGGAGTTCTTATACCACTGCAGCCAGTGTAGAGGATACTTGCTGCACCAGGTGAGAGACACCTCCCACCAGGGTGTCAGGGGGAGTTTGTGTACTGCCACAGCCATGGTAGAGGAGACTCACCACTGTAGGTGAAGACCCCTCCGACCTGGGTGTCAAGGTGAGCTCATATACCACCGCAGCAAGGTAGCAGGGACTCGCCCCTCCAGATGAGATACCCCTCTCACCTGGGTTTCGGGGAGCTCCTGTACCGCTGCAGCCATGTTAGAAGGGAGTTGCCCTTCCAGTCGGGAGAACCCTCCCATCTGGGTGTCTCGGGAAGCTCCTATACAGCAGCAGGCAGGGGAGAGCCGATTGGCCCCTCCAGGCAGAAGACCTCTCGTACCTGAGTGTCAGGGGAAGCTCTTATACTACAGCAGCCAGATACACTGGACATGCTCCTCCAGGTGAGAGACCCCTCCCATCTTGCTTCTCCGGGTGAGCTTGTATTCTGCCTTAGCCAGGGTAGCAGGGACTCACCCCTCCTGGCAGGAGACCCCTTTCACCTGGTTGTCAGGGAGAGCTCTTGTCCCTCTGCAACCATTGTAGAGGGGACTCGCCCCTCAAGGCAAGAGACCCCTCCCCCCTGGGATTGTGGGGGGAGGTTCTATATCTCTAGAGCCAGGTTGGAGGGGACTCATCCCTCCAGTCAGGAGACACTTCCCATCTGGGTGTCAGTGGGAGCTCCTACACCTCCACAGGCTCTCTCCAGGAGACTACCCTACAGGCGGGAGACTCCTCCCACTTGTGTGTCAGCAGAGCTCCTATACTGTAGCAGCCAGGGTTGAGGGGACTCGCCCCTCCTCCCAGGCAATCCTTTTCACCTGGGTGTATCAGGGAACTTGTAAAACACCTTAGCCAGTGTAGAGGCGACTTACACCTCCAGACGGGAGACCCTTACCACCTGTGTATTGGGGGGAGCTCATATACCACTGCAGCCAGGGTAGAGGATACTTGATGCACCAGGCGAGAGACCCCTCCCCCAGGGTGCAGTGGGAGGTTGTATAATGCCACAACTAGGGTAGAGGGGACTCGCCTTTCCAGGCAGAAGAACACTCTCACCTGGGTGTCAGGGAAAGCTAGTATACCATCTAAGCCAAGCTACAGCGTATTCGACCCTTCTAGCAGGAGACCCCTCCCATCTTGGTAGAGGAGGGGAGCTGGTATACCACTGCAACCAGGGTAGTGAGGACTCGCCCCTCTAGGGAGGAGAACCCCCCCACCTGGGTGTCAGCATAGCTCCTATACAGCCAGGATACAGGGGACTCGCCCCTCTAGGCCGGTGACCCCTTCCACCTTAGTGTTAGGAGGAACTCATATACCATGGCATACAGGGTAGAGGGGACTTGCCCCTCCTGTCGGATGACCCCTCCCACCTGGGTGTCTGTGTTAACTGTATACCTACGCAGCCAGGTTAGATGTGACTCACATCTCTGGGTGAAAGAACCCTCCCACCAGGGTGTCAGGTAGATCCCTTATACCCAGCAGCCAGAGTAGAGGTGACTCACACCTCAAGACTGGAGACACCTCCCACTTGGAAATGGGAGTAACTCCTATACCACCTTAGCCAGGGTATAGGGGACTCGCTCCTCCAGGTGGAAGACCCTTCCCACATGGGTGTCTGGTGAGGGGGTGTATGTATACAGCTGCAGCTGGGGTAGCAGCGACTCACCTCTGCAGGTGGGAGATCCCTCCCTCCTGGGGGAAGTAGGGAGAATTTTTACCCCTGCAACCAGCATAGTGGGGACTCGCCCCTCGAGGCAGGAGACTCCTACCATCTGGATGTCACTGGGAACTTGTATACCACCTTAGCTAGGGTAGAGGAAATTCACCCATCCAGGCTGGAGACCCCTCCAACCTGGATGTCTGTGGAAGCTCATATATCACCAAAGCCACAGGAGAATGTACTTGCACCTCTTGGTGAAAGAACCCTCCCACCATGGTGTCAGGGGTAACTCATATACCGCCACAGACAGGATAGAGGGTACTCACCGCTCTATGTGGGAGACTCCTCCAATTTGGGTGTCTGAGGGAGCTTGTATACCTCCACAGCCAGGATAGAGGGGACTCACTGCTCCACTCAGAGACCCTTCTCACCTTTGTGTCAGGTGGATCTCCTCTACCACCACAGACAGGGTAGAGGAAACTGGCCCCTCCAGGTGGGAGACCCCTCCAACTCCAGTGAGTGGAGTGAGATACTGAACCACTTCAGCCATGGTAGAGCAGACTCGCCCTCCAGGTGGGATACCACTCCCACCTGGGTTTCATGGGGAGCTCTTATGCTGGTGCAGCCAGGGTAGAGAGGACTCACCCCTCCAGCATGAGACCCCTTCCAACTGGATTTTCCACAGGAACTCCTATACAAATGCAGGCATTGTAGAGGGGACTCCTACTGAGAGCCATAGCAGAGTCGGAATGATGCATGGCATTTTTGCCAGTAGGAATGGTTTAGAGTTGAAACCAGCAAGCCATCGAGATGATAATGGTTATGTTAAGCTGTGTATATTAGACCCCTGCGGTCTGCATCAGCCTGCTACTTTGGAGTTCTTGCACTACTTTGAAGTTCTCGTGGGGATTCCCAGAGAGTTTCCATTGGTTGGGGAAGTGCCGGAGGAGGGATTTCCAGTTGGTGGTTCCTAGAGGAGCTGCATGGGGGGCGTTCGGGAGAGTTCCCGGGGAGCATGTGTGGAGTGTGTTGGTGGAATTCAGAAATAAAGTTTGTTCCTGCTTCAGTGGCTCATGATTTGTGCCCAACCTGAATGCAGCATTTGGCGGCCTGTGTGGGGAACGCCTGAAGCTCGGAGGTAAGTGAAATTGTTCACCCCTAAGGGAAGGAGAGAATGGGTGACCATTTCAAAAAACAATGTGTTCTTGTTTTTATTTGTTTTGTTTTTGTTTCAAGCTGCCCATCCCTAGAACTTTCTCAGGTAAACTGGGAAAAATGGTTGGCTCAAGCTTTGAAGTTGTTCACCTCTGGGGAAGAGATACAAATAGACCACAAATGCACATGTCAAGAAGATAGACAAATTGACACAACAACTTTTGTTCCGTTTTTGTTTCATTCTGTTTCGGTTTTGTTTTGTGTTATCTTGTTGGGTTGTGTTATCTCTATAGTAGATTAGAAATTAGTAAAAAACAAACCGAAAGAGTGTTAAGTAAATTGTTAGAGGTTCAGACCATGGAGAAAGACATTTTAGATCAAGTAAAAGAGAAGGTATCTTGAGCTAGTCAGACAGAGGAAGACAATTTAAAGGAGAAAGAACTATCAGGGAAAAACTTACAACAGGAGGCTGCTACTAACACCTTTCTATCACCAGAGGGCATAAGTTTACAGCCAACAGCTCCACCTATAGAGAAAATATATCCGATGGGGCCCCCAACCCCTATAGTTGATAGATGGGATCCTGAGACAAGACCTCAAAGATTATCATGCCCTGTACATGAGAAGGCAGGAGGGCAGTGAATTCACTGAGCTTTAGATTTCAACACAGTGAAGCAGTTAAAGGAGGCTGTAACAACCTATTGTCCCCAAGCACACTTCACTGTAAGCATGGTAAAATCCATTACCAACTTGGACATCACACCAGCAGATTGGGCTAGCATGTGTAAATCTGTGCTAAATGGAGGACAATATTTGTTATGGAAGGTAGCCAATGAGGAATTTTGCACAGAGATGGCTAGGCAATATGCAGGAGCCGGTTATCCTCAGAGAAATCTAGATATGTTGTTAGGAAAAGGACCTTATGAGGATCAGCAGCAAAAAAATTAGATATGATCCTACTATATACTCACAAATTGCTGCAGATGCAGTTAGGGCATGGAAGACTTTACAAGGACATGGAGATTTACAAGATCAATTATCTAAGGTAAAACAGGGAGCTAATGAACCTTATGCTGAATTTGTAGATAGGCTTATTCAAACAGCTACCAGAGGTTTTGGTGATATAGAACAAGCAATGCCATTAATAAAACAACTGGCTTATGAGAGAGCAAATCGTTGGTGCAGAGAAGTCATTAGACCATGGAAACATGGAGATTTAAACACATATATTAAATTATGTAGAGACATTAATGAACAAGGGCAAGTCTTGGCAGCTGCAGTACAACAGGCTTTAGATGCCAAGCCAAACACATATTACAATTGTGAACAAACAGGACATTTTAAAAGGAATTGACCCATAGGAGCAGGGTTTAACAAAGCTAGATATCAAAGGAGTAGAATACCAGATATTTGCCCACGATGCTGTAGAGGAAGACATTGGGCTAATGAATGCCATTCTCAAACCACCATACAGGGTACGCCGTTATCAAAAAATGGACAAGGACCAGGTGTTTACCCAGGATAATGTGGAGAAAGGCATTGGGCTCCATTTCTAAAAAAACGGACAGGGGGGCCCAATGCTCCAGGGCCCATGACCACAAATATACGGGGCATTGGAGAAACCCAGACACACCGTGGAGGAACCCAGAAAACACCATCAGGGTAGTGCCCAGAATACATTATCCATCGGATCTCTCATCAGAAAAACCAAAGGGAGCACAGGGTTGGACATCTGCGCCTCCGCCAGAGCAGTACTAACTCCAGAGTTGGGAGTTCAAATCATTCCCACAGGGGTAAAAGGGACTATTCCCCAAGGAACAGTAGGCTTATTGTTGGGATGCAGATTTTCTACTCCAAAAGGACTTATGATAAGTCCTGGGGTAACTGATCCTGATTATGAAGGTGAAAATAAAATTATAGCCAGTTCTCCAATGTTTATATCAGTAATTTCACCAGGAGATAGAATAGCAGTTTTAATAATACCCAGCCTGCACGTAAATTTTCCAGCCATACTATAGAAAGAGGTTCCAGGGGATTAGGCTCCACAGGTGTAGATTGGGCTATGCTGTATTTAAATTTAGATTATTGCCCCATGCTAAAACTAAATATTCAAGGATATAAATTTAATGGGCTACTGCACACAGGTGCAGACCTTAGCATCATATCTCGTCAAGAATGGTCGAAACATTGGCCATTACAAAGGCCACTCAAACGCTTTGAAGCCTAGGAGTAGCAACTAATCCCCAGAGAAGTCCAATGGTGTTAGATTGGAAGGATCCTGAAGAATGTGAAGGAACTATACAGCCATATGTATTGGATCATCTTCCTATAAATTTATGGAGACAAGATGTCCTAGATCAATTAGGTTTGACATTAACAAATAACATCAATCCAAATGCGCCCACTATTAGGGCTAGACAAGGTTTCAGGAAAGAAAAAAGATTAGGAGAACAAGGCATAGCAGCACCAATTCAAATAGATCAGGGAATAAATAGACATGGACTGGGTTTTCAGAAGGGGTCACTGAGGCAATAAAAATTACTTGGAAATCAGATAGACCAGTATGGGTTCCTCAGTGGCCCCTGACTAAAGAAAAGATACAAGCAGCCCATGACCTGGTCAAACAACAATTAGCGGAAGGACATATACAACCTTCTGTATCTCCCCATAATACTCCCATTTTTGTCATCAAAAAGAAATCTGGTAAATGGAGATTATTGCAAGATTTAAGAGCCATTAATAATGAGATGGTTATTATGGGACCTGCTCAATCAGGGATTCCTCAATTGTCTGCTTTGCCAAAAACCTGGTATGTTTTAGTTATAGATATTAAAGATTGTTTTTTTTCAATTCCAATTCATCCTGAGGATAGTCCACGTTTTGCATTTACTATCCCTGCACTGAATCATGAAGGTCCTGATCAGAGATATGAATGGAAAGTACTCCCTCAAGGGATGGCTAACAGCCCAACTATGTGTCAAATTTATGTTAACAAAGTAATCCAGCCACTTAGAAATCAAAATCCTGAACTACAAATATTTCACTATATGGATGATGTATTATTAGCACACAAAGATAAAAACACATTGCTAGAATGTTATGCCACACTTACAAACTTATTAAAAAATTATAATCTAGAGATAGCAATAGATAAAGTACAATTAAATTTTCCAATTAATTATTTAGGAGTTCTATTATCCTCAACCATGGTCCGTCCACCAAAAATTCAAATACGAGTAGATCAACTCAAATCACTTAATGACTTTCAAAAGTTATTAGGAGACATAAATTGGATAAGGCCTTATTTAGGTATACCAACAGGAGAGTTGGGACCTTTATTTGATATCCTAAAAGGTCCATCAGATCCAAATTCACCCCGAATGTTAACGCCTGAAGCAAGAAAGGCATTAAAAATCATTGAAACATATATGGAAAATATGCATTTGGATAGAATTGATATAAGTTTGCCTTTATTATTTATTGTACTACCAACAAAAAATATTCCTACAGGAGTATTTTGGCAAGAAGGTCCATTATTATGGATACATTTATCTTATTCTCCTAACACTATTCTTACTAGGTATCCTGAGGCTGTAGGACAATTAATACTCAAAGGAATAAAAGCAGCAAAGGGAGTGTTTGGAATTTCTCCCAATAAAATTATTACTCCATATACTATGAATCAAATTGATGAGTTAGCTAATGAGTTAAATACTTGGGCAATAATCATGTGCAAATCTAATGTTTCATTTGATAACCACTTACCATCTAATCCTTTATTGTCTTTTTGGTCATTGCATCCTGTAATTTTTCCAAAAATGACAAGAAAAACACCTATCATGAATGCTCCAAATATATTCACTGATGGGTCAAATAATGGTACAGCAGCAGTAGTTACCCCTGATCAAACTTTTACATTTTTAGTACCCAAACAATCAGCTCAAAAGGTAGAGCTTAATGCAATATTACAAACTTTTGTGTTGTTTAAAGATTCTGTATTTAATTTATTTTCTGATATTCAGTATATAGTAAATGCTATAGTATCCCTTGAATATGTGGGTAGGATTCCCCTTCCTGTACTGTTTTCTCTTTGTTTTCCACTATACAAAGTCTAATCTGGGACAGAAAAGATCCATTCTTTACAGGACATATCAGGGTTCATACAGGATTGCCTGGAGCCCTTAGTTTGGGCAATGATTTAACAGATAAAACTACACATGACATACATATTTTCTCTACACTAGAAGAAGCTACAAATTTTCATAAAAGGTTCCATGTCAATGCTAATACTTTACAAAAGCATTTTAAAATAACTAAGGAACAAGCTGGACAAATAATAAAACAATGTCAAAATTGTGTGACCTTTTTACCACAAGTTAATCTTGGAGTCAATCCTATAGGACTGATACCTAACCATATTTGGCAGATGGACGTCACTCACTTGCCAGAATTTGGAAAATTAAAATATTTGCATGTTACCATTGATACTTCTTCTGGATTTTTGATGGGCTCCCTTTATGGCAGAGAAAAAACTAAAGATATTATAGCTCATTGCTTGCAAAATTTTGCCACTGTGGGAGTTCCAAAACATTAAAAACAAATAATGCTCCTGGTTATACTTCTACCTCTTTTAAACAATTTTGCTCATCATTTGGCATTACTCACATAACAGGAATTCCATACAATCCACAGGGACAATGCATAGTTGAAAGAGCTGATCAAACTATTAAAATGGACTTATTAAAGCAAAAAGACGGAATTGTGAAGGGGTATATATCCCCCAAAGATAAACTTAAAATAACCCTTTTTACTCTAAGCTTTTAAAATTTGGATTCATCAGGGCTTAGTGCTGCGTTAAGGCATATGTATCCACAAAAATGTACATAAGCCTAAGGTACTTTGCAAGGATATTCTAACAGGACAAAGGAAAGGTCCTGATCCAGTGATTGTCTAGAGTCGGGGTTCTGTTTTTGTGTTTCCACAGGGAGAACAGCAGCCAATTTGGATTCCAGAGAGAATAACCAAAGCGATTTCTACAGACCCAAAAGAAAATGATTTGACTCAAATCTATAACAGCTGATATCCAGAGCTCCAGCGTGACTATTCTTACGTTTGCAACAGTGGTTCTCCCACACCTGGAGGCTAATGAATAATGAACACCATTAAAGCTTATTTCAAATGTAAAAATCCTTGGGGCTTGCTTGTGGGAATACCTTCAGACCCATATGCAAGTTACAGGAAAGAGGAAAGTATATCCAAATAAGAGTCAAACCCAGGTGGTAACCAGGATGCTTTTTTCAATATCTATTTTATTATTGCCTTTCCCATTTCATGAAGTTCTATTTATTTTTTGAGCTCATACAGACCCAGGTTGATGATTTTCCAATCAGTTTTATTTTTTGACTGTCGAGTTTTTAAACATTGCAATGGAGATTTCACCTGTGTAAAGCTACAAGGCCTTTACTATTGTCTTATGTGTTGTATGTTATGTGTGCACACTTGTGTTTTGTGTTGTATGTCTGTATGTGCATATGTCCATATATCATATATGAAGAGCGCTCATTAAAAAATTGATCCAAATTTTTTTTTATTCACGTGATTTAAATGGTTTAGTTTAAATTGGGTAAACAGCTGTTGAGGATTGTTTTAATATGTGAACAAAAAAGGAGGTTAACAGATTTGTGTGTTTACTTTCACCTTTCCTTTTCATTATATTTAATAATTCTGTTCAGGATAATGTAAATATTTCAGAAAATTGTTTTCTTAGTACCTGTTGGAATGTCACATAATTTTTTTTAGCCATCATTGCCAGAATTCCTATCTTCATTCCAGTGCCAGTGAAGACAAAGATAAAACCAAACTACAGCTTCTTCGATAACTATCACAGTAAACTGTATAAACTGATGCATCAATGAATAATAACTCAATAAGTGATGCTCAGTCAAGGAGTTGATTTACTTTGGAAGGAAATGGACATATTGATGGATTCCTCTGCTTTGAACTGGTTGCAGAACTTGCCTGGACTATGTATCACTTGTATGTGTTGTGAACTATCTGTTGGTGCCGCAAATTGTGGTAGTGCTGGTGTATCTTTGCTGATGGTGTCACTGGTGGTACAATTTTTTTCCATAGGAGCCATCAATTGGCTTGGTGTCATGGCATTTTGCATTCTACTCCCTTCTGCTAGTGACGGTCTAAAATTCGGGGGCCAACAGAGGTGAGGCAAAGAACCTCAATCCCCCACAGGCACCAAGGCCAAATTTGGGGGCCAACAGA
>NW_026007638.1:78065-80678 GCF_001458135.2 Marmota marmota marmota
TACCCTTGTGGAAGGTGTTTCTCCCCTGGAGGTGTGAGTTACGTCTACCCTGGCTGCTGGTGTATATGAGCTCCACCTGACACCTGGGTGGGAGGGGTCTTCCACCTGGCTAGGCGAGTCCATTCTACCCTGGCTGCAGTGGTTAAGGAGCTTCCCCTGACACCCAGGTGGGAGGGTCTGTTGCCTAGAGGGATAACTTCCCTCTGTCCGGGCTGAGGGGGTGTACCAACTCTTCCAGACACCCAGGTGGGAGGGATCTCCTGCTTGGAGGGATGAGTACCCTCTATTCTGACTGCTGTGGTATATCAGCTCCACCCATATCCAGATGGGAGGGATCTTGTGCCTGAAAAGGCGAGTCCCCTACACTCGGGCTACAGTGGTTCACTAGCTTTCCCTGACACCCATGATGGATGGGTCTCTTGCCTGAAGGGCGAGTCCCCTCTATCCTTCCTCCTGTGGTAAATTATTTCCCCCTGACACCCCAGTGGGAGGGATATTCCACCTGGAGGGTTGAGTTCCCTCTCCCCTGGCTCTGGTGGTATAGGAGCTCCCCTACACCCAGGTTATGTGGTCACCTGACAGGAGGGGTGATTCCCCTCTACCCAGGCTAAGGCAGTATAGGAGTTACCCCCATTACCAAGTGGTAGGTGACTCTTGCCTGGAAGTTTGAGTCACCTCTATCCTGGCTACTGGGGTATATGAGTTCACCTGACACTCAGGTGGGAAGAGTCTTCCCCCAGGAGGGATGAATCCACTCTACCCTGGTTGCAGCAGTTAAGAGCTTCCCCTGACACCCAGGTGGTAGGGGTCTCCTGCCTAGAGGGGTGACTTCCGGCTACCCTGGCTGAGAGGGTATACAAGCTCTCCCAGACACCAAGGTGGGAGGGTCGCCTGCTTGGAGGGGGAAATCCCTTCTGTTTTGGCTGCTTTGGTATACAAGCTCCCCACCATACGCAGATGTGAGGGAGTCTCCAGCCTGAAAGGGCAAGTCCCTGGTAACCTGGCTGCAGTGGTTTACTATCTTTCCCTGACACACAGGTTGGATGGGTCTCTTGCCTAGAGGGGCGAATCCCCTCTACCCTGGCTGCTGTGGTAAAGGATCCCCCCCTGACACCCAGGTGTGAGGGTCTCCAGCCTAGAGATGTGATTCTCCTCTATCTGGCTGCAGTGGTATAAAAGGTCCCCCATACACCCTGGTGGTAGGGGTCTCCCACCTCCAGTGTCAAGTCCCCTCTACTTGTGGCAGTATATGAACTCCCCTGACCACCAAGTGGAAAGGATCTTCTACCTGGAGGATTTAGTCCCCTCTCCTCTGGCTTTGGTGGTATAGACCCCAACAAACAGATTATGGTGTCTCCCATCTGTAAGGCCAGTACCCTCTACACTGGCTGCTGGGTATATGACCTTCCACTGATACCCAGGTGGAAGGGTCTCCCGCCTGGAGCAATGAGTCGCCTTTGCCATGACTGTGGTGATATACAAGCTCTCCAAGACTCCTCCTACCTAGAGGGGCAAGTCTTCTCTACCCTGGCTAAGGCCGTATTCAAGCACCACACTACACTCAGGTGGGAGTGGTCTTCTGCATGGATGGTGAGTCCCCTCTACACTGGCTGTGGAGGTAGAGTATCTCCCCCATGCACACCCAGGTTGGAGGGGTCTCCCGCCTGGAGGGGCCAGTCTCCCCCTACATTTGCTTCAGGGGCATACTAAGTGTTTCTGATACCCAGGTTGGATGGGCCTCTTGCCTGGAAGGGCCAGCCCCTGCCACAGTCTGCCTAAGCACAAAAAACCGGGAGGTGACAGCAACTTAAAGGTTGAAACAGGAACTAATTTATTTCAAGTGAACTCAGCGGGAACTGAGTGAGAACTCAAAGTAGTGGGCACCCAAGGTAGCGGGAGCCACCTCTCTACCAGACAGCAGAGGTATATATACTTAACTAATTGCACACAGCTTGACTCAATTAACATCATCTAGATACAGAAGTCAGGCAATAAGGAACCCTCAACATCTTAATGGCTTGCTATCGTTGCTTCACATACCACTCCTCCTGGCAAAGTGCCAGGCGCCATCTTGACTTGATTTGTATCCCCAACATCTCCTCCCTTTTGTTTTATTAAACAACAAGTATGTAGCTTAGGGACCGTGCCTGTTTTAGGTTGTTCAGTACTACATATTGTCCTTACCTGTCATTGGATGGTCTGACCTAAAATCGTCAGCCTCCTGTCTTAGGTTGGTACCATTGTAATTGGATCTTACCCGTCTTTGAGTACTAGCCCAACACACTTAGCCATACTTGTGGATAATGATCATAGTGGTTTTTACACAAACACCATAAACAACCTGCCACAAGCAGAAAGAGGAAGATACAAGATGCCATGATATCTGCCCACCAGCAGAACAGGCAAGTGGCCTGCAGAGGGGCAGTGCCGCTGCCTGCGCCTGCAAAGTAGGCAGAACTGCGACCACAGACAGAACAAGCCTAGCGGCCCACAGAGGGGCAGAGCTGCCGCCCGCGCCTGCAAGGTAGGCGGACCTGCTACCGACTGGCAGAACAGGCCCAGCGGCCTGCCGGCGTGGTAGGCACATTGCCCCAATTGGAGGAGGGGCAGAGC
>NW_026007638.1:85083-87616 GCF_001458135.2 Marmota marmota marmota
AAAAAACAAATGCCAAATGTCTTCTTTGATATAAGGAGAGTAACTAAGAACAGAGTAGGGATGAAGAGCATGAGAAGAAGATCAACATTAAACTGGGATGAGAGGTGGGAGGGAAAGAGAGAGAGAAGGGAAATTGCATGGAAATGGAAGGAGACCCTCAGGGTTATACAAAATTTAATACAAGAGGAAGTGAGGGGAAAGGGGAAAATAATACAAGGGGGAGAAATGAATGACAGTAGAGGGGGTAGAGAGAGAAGACGGGAGGGGAGGGGAGGGGAGGGGGGATAGTAGAGGATAGGAAAGGCAGCAGAATACAACAGACACTAGTATGGCAATATGTAAATCAATGGTTGTGTAACTGATGTGATTCTGCAATTTGTATACGGGGTAAAAATGGGAGTTCATAACCCACTTGAATCAAAGTGTGAAATATGATATATCAAGAACTATGTAATGTTTTGAAAAACCAACAATAAAAAATTAAAAAAAAATAAAATAATTAAAAATAAAAAAATAAAAACCAAATATATATATTGATTGCTCCAAGTGAGAAACCCCTGGAAAAACTGTACCACAAATGACACCGTCAGCAAAGATACCCTGTTACTATTACAATTTGTTGTATCAGTTCATAATGCATATAATTGATACACAGTCCAAGTAAGTTCCACAATTATCTTAAAGCAAAGGAATCCATTAATATGTCTATTTCTTCTTGAAGTAAATATTGATGCATCTGTTTGTACAGTTTGTGTGATAGCTATCACAGAATTTGTATTTGTAGCAGCAGAAACAGCAACAGCTTTGAGATTGGTATCTGTAATTCTGAAGTCTCATTTGGGTTTTCAGTAATCTTGGAAATTCTTCTATTTTTGTCTTAATGTAGGAATTCTGTCAATAATGGCTAAATTAAATTGTGCAGCATTCCAGCAGGCACTAAGAAAACAATTTTCTGAACAATTTATTACATTATTCTGAACAGAATTATTAGATATAATGAAAAGGAAAGGTGAACGGAAACAAACAGATCTGTTAACCTCCTTTTTTGTCCACATATTAAAACAATACCCCATTTAAATTAAACTGTTTAAATCATGTGAATAAAAGAAATTTGGATGCATTTTTTCATTAGCACTCCTGATATATGGACATACTCACATACAGACATACAACACATAACACAAGTGTGCACACATAACACAATAGTAAAGGCCTTGTAGCTTTTCACAGGTGAAATCTCCATTGTTTCAAAACTCCACTCTTGTTTAAAAAGTAAAACTGATCATAAAAACATTAACCTAGTTCTGTATGATCTCAAAAGAATAAAAAAGAAAAAAATTCTTTTTGTAACATGCATATGGGTTTGAAGGTATTCCCCCAAGTAAGCTTCAAGGTTTTTTTTACATTTGAAATAGGCCTTAGTGGTGCTCATTAGACTCCAGGTGTAGATGTAAGGATATCCAAACTGGGGTTATCACAGATGTAAGGATAGCCAAACTGGGGTTCTGGATATCAGTTGTTATGGATTTGAGCCAAATCATTTTCTTTTTGGTCTGTAGAAATCGCTTTACTTAGTCTCTCTGGAAACAAAATCGGCTGCTGTTCTCCCTGTGGAAAAACACAAACAGACCCCCAACTCCAGGCAATCCGTTGGTCAGGAACTTTCCATTGTCCAGTTAGAATATCCTTCCAAAGTACCTTTGGCTTATGTACAATTTTTGGACACATGTGCCTTTCCACAGCACTAAGTCCTGATGAATCCAAATTTTAAAAGTTCAACATAAAATGGGTTATGTTAACTTTAACTTTGGGGGATTTATATCCCTTTCCAATTCCCTCTTTTTGTTTTAATAAGTACATTTTAATAGTTTGATGAGCTCTTTCAACTATGCCTTGTCCCTGTGGATTATACGGGATTATGTGAGTAATGCCAAATGATGAGCAAAATTGCTTGAAAGAAGCAGAAGTATAGCCAGGGCCATTATCTGTTTTTAACAGTTTTGGGATACCCACAGTGGAAACATTTTGTAAACAATGAGATATAATATCTTTAATTTTTTTTCTCCAGTATGAAGGGAGCCCATTTAATATCCAGAAAATGTATCAACTGTAACATGCAAATATTTTAATTTTCCAAATACTGGCAAATGTGTGACGTCCATCTGCCAGATATGATTTGATATTAATCCTCTAGGATTAATTCCAAGATTAACTTGTGGTAAAAACGTCACACAATTTTGACATTGTTTTATTATATGTCTAGCCTATTCCTTAGTTATTCTAAAACGTTTTTGCAAGGTATTAACATTGACATGGAAAGGTTTGTGAAAATTTGTAGCTTCTTCTAGTATAGAAAAAAATATGTATGTCATGTGTGGTTTTATCTGCTAAATTGTTGCCAAAACTAAGGGCTCCAGGTAATCATGTATGTGCCCTGGTATGTCCTATAAAGAATGTATATTTTCTGTCCCAGATTAAACATTGTATAGCAGAGAACAAAGAGAAAACAGTAGAGGAAGGGAAAATACTACAA
>NW_026007639.1:0-3997 GCF_001458135.2 Marmota marmota marmota
CTATGGAGAGTGTGCTCAGCTGGGTTTTCCTGGTGGCTGTTTTCAAAGGTAATGAATGGAGAACCAGAGACCCTGAGTGTGTGAGTGGACAGGAGTCAGAGGGAGAGTGGATGAGTGACAGTGTCTTGACCAGGCTGCCTCTGTGTTTGCAGGTGTCCAGTGTGAGGTGCAGCTGGTGGAGTCTGGGGGAGGCCTGGTGCAGCCTGGGGGTTCCCTGCGACTCTCCTGTGCAGCCTCTGGATTCACCTTCAGTGACTATAGCATGCACTGGGTCCGCCAGGCTCCAGGGAAGGGGCTGGAGTGGATCTCATTCATTAGTGAGCGTAGTCTTAATATAAACTATGCCGACTCTGTGAAGGGCCGATTCACCATCTCCAGAGACAACTCCAAGAACACACTGTACCTGCAAATGAGCAGTCTGAGAGCCGAGGACACTGCCACCTATTACTGTGCTAGAGACACAGTGAGGGGACCTCAGTGTGAGCCCAGACACAAACCTCCTGCAGGGCGCCCAAGGCCAGTAGGGGGCGCTCAGCACACAGGAGCTCAGGGTCACCCAGGAGCAGGTGCAGAGTGGGTTTGAGGACTGGTTTCCTGCATCTGGGGGCCTCTCCATATATCAGCTTTCCAGGGGAGCTCTGTGGCCTTGTTGTGTATGTTTATTTTTGATTTGTCTGAATTATCCTGTTTCTGTGATTTTTTCTTTTAAAATAATGTATCATTTTAAATAATATTGTAAATAAAATAGTGCATCTTATGTATATTGATTGGGATACATTTTGACATTATCACATTCAGTCATTGAATATAAAAGCCCTTGGTCTGTCCCAGTACGTCCTCTGTCCTTCCTCCATTACTCCTCAGTTACTGTACCCCCCTAAGTTTTATTCCATATTTTATACTTTGTAATTAAATTATCACTATGTGTATGCATATCTACATGAGAAACTCACTGTGGAACACGCTACATGTGCAGGACTCACACGTGTGCAGAACTGGCCATTCACATCTGCTCACTTCACTCCTGGCTCCTCCCTTTTCCTGTCCCTCCTCCCTCACCCTTAGTGACCTCTGTCTTGTCCACTGATCTCTTCTATTTCCTTGAATTCTACCTGCCTTTATACTCCTTATTTGTTCTAGATTCTATATAAGGGAGAAAACACTCAACCCTGACTTCCTGACTTTTTCATATTTCTCCTGCCATAATGTTCTCCAGGTCCATCCATTCACCATCATCTCACTCATCCTAATGTCGGAGTAGCTCACTGTTATATACAACCCACATTCCCACCCTAATGTTCAATGGATCGAGCTGAGACACACTGAAGGAAAGCCCTGAACCTGACCACAATGTGAAGACATACACCACTCAGAGTGAACCTTGCTGCATGTGAGCTGTCTCCCTCATGATGAGGTCTGTGACACCCACACCCCACAGCCAGTCCCCCAAAGTCAGAGGTGCCCAGTTGTCCTGCTGCTGTGCATGGCCTGCGCACAGGGGGGACATGACCAACATATTGGGTAGAAAGGAGCTTCCTTGTCAAGGACCCAGGAGGAAGCATGGTCAGCTCTGCATGGGCTGTGGGAGCTGCAGGTGAGCAGCTGACTCTGCCTGTCTCATTTCAGCTAGGTCTGTGTGCTTCAGGGCAATGCCCAGGGCCAGAAGGAACAGGATGCCATTCTTCCTTACTATATTACATTCTTCCTGTGTAGAAAGCATATTTTCTTCAAGTGCATTAAGGGACAACGTGAAAATACTGTCAAGAGCCCTGGGAGAGGAGTAAGGACACATCTTGTGGACTGTACATCCCACCTGCTGTGCGCACTGGGCAGAGGTCCTGTCCAGCATCACTCCCTGCTACTCTAGGCAGCTCCTGAGGCTGAGGGTTCACAAGGAGAGAGCTGTGCTGCAGCAGGTTCTGGAGACCAGGGTGCAAACATCCAGGTGCTGCTCCTGACCAGGGCTCCTGAGGCTGCAGCACCAATGGCAGGGGCAGGAGGCAAAGAGAGGAGACGGGGCTGGACCCCTGAGTGGTGCTGGGGTCCCACTGGTGCTCAGGGTGCCAGGAAGGCTCTACCAGCCCTACGGAGACTCCCATTAAAGTGGCATTGATCCACACCTGGGGCACCACAAGGAAACCCCTTCATCTCTTGATACATAATTATCTGCATTGACAAAGATGTCATCAAATTTCACAAGGGACAGTCAACTGTGGCCTCCAAGAAACACATCAATAGTTATAGGGAACTAAAAGTTCCTGGTCATGGGATGCTCCTCTGCTGAGCTGAGAGAGCAGGAGATTACAGCTCTGTGACCTTAGTGTCCAGCTGTGCAGCTGCTCCTCCCACAGTGACCTCTGTGACATGCCAGGCATCTCCAACATGACCATGAAGGATACACAGGACTGCCTCCACCAGGTGACCTTCCTGCTCCTGTGACTGCCTGAGCTGAAGGATACCCACTGCACATCTGTGGTCAAACAGAGCCACCCTGGAGCTGACCCACCAGTGACAGGAACTCACTTGATTAATCTTCCTCAAGCCCAGGACCATGAGAGGTGGACCTGTCCTCTCCTGGTTGACCCAGTGTGACCCACTTGACTTCTCCTGCACTAGCTCTGTGCCCCAGAACCACAGGCCAAGGAGCTCAATGTCTGATCACACTTGAGATCCTGCCCAGGTGATCAGAGACCAAGGCGTCTGGTTGACCCTGAGGGACAGCAGCAGTGACCCTGGGAGGAGCAGCCTGGGTTCCACTTTCTCTGCCCCAGTCAGACGTCCCCAGAGGCAGAGAGGCCCAGAGACCAGGGAAGGCAGGACAGGAGCTTCACAGGTGGGCAGGGGAGGGCTGCACAGTGTCCATGCACTTTGTTCCAGGATGAAGGAGAAGCCGAAACCCAGGGGCACTGCAGGGATGCTCCTGGCATCTGGGACGCTGTAGCTGCTGCAGACAGCGGGGACCTGCTGCCTGGGGACATAGCACATGGGTCTGCAGAGCAGAGGGGAGAGGTGGACGAGCTGAGCCCTCCACATCTGTGGTCCCAGCTGAAGGACTTTCCTCATCTTCACCATCACGGACTGAGACTGAGAGGACGAGGGTCCAGGGACCTGTGCTCCACCCTGCACTCATGGCTGCCCTGGTGGGGACGATGGCACAGCTGTGCTCACACCATTATGTATCAGTACAGCTACTTCAAGTCAGCCAAAGGTGCAGAGGGGAGTGGGAAGCCAGAGGCAGACCCAGTGAGCTGACAGTGGCCCAGAATTCTGTATATGGACTGTCATCCACCAGGATCTTCATGGTCCTTAGATGGACACTGGGTGCAGCAAACCCACACCCTGTTCTTCATCCAAGAAGGGTCTCCAGAAGCCCCACAAGCCCTATCCTGTACTGTCCACGAGATGCTTCATGGAGCAAAGGGATTGAGGGGTGAAGCACATACCTAGACACTGGGCTATTCCTGTCACATCTTCCTGGACAGTGTGAACAACAAGTTTAATACTATGAGCTAATCTTTCATGAATAAAATGCCACCAACCTTCTCTAACATGTTCAAGTTTTCTCTGAGCACAGATGTCTCTAAGGCCTCCATCCAGAGCTGCTATATAGCAGGAGGACATGCAAATAGGGCCTCCCTCTGCTCATGAAAACCAGCCCACCTGACCCTGCAGCTCTGCACAGGAGCCCAGCCCTGGACTCCCAGCTCAGCCCACTCAGTGATCAGGACTGAACACAGCTGCTCACCATGGAGAGTGTGCTCAGCTGGGTTTTCCTGGTGGCTGTTTTCAAAGGTAATGAATGGAGAACCAGAGATCCTGAGTGTGTGAGGGGACAGGAGTGAGAGAAAGAGTGGATGAGTGACAGTGTCCTGACCAGGCTGCCCCTGTGTTTGCAGGTGTCCAGTGTGAGGTGCAGCTGGTGGAGTCTGGGGGAGGCCTGGTGCAGCCTGGGGGTTCCCTGCGACTCTCCTGTGCAGCCTCTGGATTCACCTTCAGT
>NW_026007640.1:0-3996 GCF_001458135.2 Marmota marmota marmota
AAAAAAAAAAAAAAAAAAAAAAAAACAGGAAACTTCACCTGTGGCCTATGAGAATTAAAAGTATCACAGTCACTTTAGAAGACAGTTTAGTAGTTCCTCAAAAGTTAGATACACAATTACCATATGACCCTGCAATTCCATTCATAGGTATATACCCAAGAAAAATGATAAATATGTCCAAATAAAAATCATATAAAAACATCCATTGCAAAATTATTTATAATAGCCAAAAGTAGAAACACATATGTCTATCTACTGATGAATGGATAAATGAAATGATATCTATGCACTGGAATGTTAGAGATTAAAAAATTAAATATTGGTACATGCTACAAATCAATAGATAACACTTGAAAAGATTATTTTGAGAAACAAGTCATAAAAGATCACATATTATATGATTACATTTATGTGGAATGTCCAGACAAAACAAATATATAGAGACAAAAATTAGATTAGTATTTACCCAGGGCTGGGAAGAGGGAGATATGAAGAATGACAGCTAATAGTCATGAAGCTTCTTTATTGTGGTGAAAATATTATAAAACTAGGTTTCAGGGATGTTTGCAATACCCTGTGAATTAATACCTTGTGAATGTAATACCCTGTGAATCTAAAAACACTACATAGTGTGCTTTAAATGGGTGAATGGTATGGTGTAGGAATTATATTTTAGTAAAGTGGTTTAAAATGATAAATTAGAGAAAATATTAAAGGACACATTCAGACAAGTTCTGGTAGGATTTGATTATGCTGATATTTTACTTTAAGCTATTTATAGAAAGTTAAGAAGTCTTTGGATGGATGAAGAGGTCCAGTAGCATGGCTTTCTTTGGAGAAAGTTGTTAGAGTGCTTTGTTTCTGCTACACCAATAAGCCCCTTCTGCTATCTGCAATCATTGTCTTAGGTGCCAATAGGACAGGGAAGAGGAATGAAAACTAAATGAGAGACTCTCCATAAGATAGACCTTCTCTATCCCTGAAGGTCATAGGGACTGGTATCAATGTCTTGGAAATTCAAGAGTTAAGTACCTGAGGTTGGAGTTTTGCCAATCAATATTGGAGGAAATAGACTTGGCTGCATGGAAGGAGGATTATTCATTTATCATTGGAACAAAGTCAATTCTTGAGCAGGAAGCACAGATGATTTCAAGGGAAGTTCCACCCCAGATGACTGCCTAGAGGACCCAGAGATCCTAACTAAAGAGTAGAATCAGACACCAGGGTTCTGGAGATTTGATGATTGGTGCTGCAGTTACTACCTGTACAAATTTAGCTGCAAATAAGAGATGCCTAGATTTAAGGGGCAATGAGTTTCTGAAAAAAAAAAACAAGAAAATAATTCAATGAGAATAAAAATCAGAACCTGGTGGAATCTGCTTCCTCAGAAGACACTAAGGATGAATAATTCCATTGTCCAAAGAAACATTTTCTTCATCCTTTTTACTTCTCTTCCTAACCTAGTACCCTAACCTTGTCTACCTTTTCCAACCTTGGAAGATTCAACATGTATCCTCATCAGTGAGAAAGCAGAAGGGAAACAACAAGTTGGGGAGGCAAGTCACTCTTATTCCAATGCAGTATTCACATGGAAAATGGTCTAAAGCTCAGGGAACAATGAGATGTTCAATGAGATTTGGGGTTTGATTAGTGATGGGCCTTGATTGTAGTTATCTATGTGTGATGGGTTGAATTAAGTCCCCCAACAAAGTATATACTGAATCCTTAAAGCACAGAACCTAAGAATATGACCTTATTTGGAACTAGTGTCATCACAGATGTAAATAATTAAGTTATGATGAGATCACAGTGGAGTCAAATAGGCCTCAATCTATATGACTGTTGTCCTAATAAGAAGACAACCATATAGACATGGAGACACATGGAGAAATACATGTGAAGATGGAGGTAGAAGTTGGAGTGGTATCTATAAGACAAGGAGTGCCACGAATTGCTGGCAACTCCCAAAAATTAAGGCAAGGAAGGATTACTCCCTAGTCCCTTTAGGGAAAATATGACCTTGCCAACAACTTGGTTTTGAACTTCTGTACTTCCATAATTGTGAAAATAATTTTCTGCAGTTTAAAAATCACATGGTTCGGGGTGGTATTTTGTTAGGGATCTAATATACTGTGAGACTGTTAAACTAT
Source organism: Marmota marmota marmota (assembly GCF_001458135.2). Classification (NCBI taxonomy): domain Eukaryota; kingdom Metazoa; phylum Chordata; class Mammalia; order Rodentia; family Sciuridae; genus Marmota; species Marmota marmota. The sequence goes on from NW_026007640.1 coordinate 2,151, forward strand.
GGGATGTTTTTGAGGTTTAATTCAAGAGTAGGGTAGGACAAGACCTTGACATGGGATTCAAAAGGAAAATTGTCTGCTTGTACCCAACCAATACTAGCACACTCATTTAATCAGTTAAACAGTAACTCTTCAGTAAATATTTCCAAAGCATACTGAGCATGGTTAATGCATGGTTATTTTCTTTCCTTTATGTGCCACTCATAACTTGTGTGTTTTTTCTTCAGCTTGTGTTTTTGATGACATTTGAGCTTCATTATTTGGTTCCAATCTCTCTGACTTTCCTTTGTATTTTTCAATGTCACTTTCTTAAGTAACTGATTGCTATTTTCAAGAACAGATGGCAAATAGGAGTCCCTGTAGTCCTGAGTTCTCAATGACGATAAAAAATTCAGGTTCATTAAAGCTTAGGTATAAATTAATCTAGCAAGCTTAGGTGCATCTTAGAGTTGAAGATAAGAATGATCATCTCAACAAACTGATTAAAACTGAAAAGTAATAGTAACTATGAGGAATGCATATATAATTAAAATTAACACTGAGTATTTTCTAATGTCAAGCCTTCAAATGATAAGCCCTTTATTTTTTAAAGCAATCCTATGCAGACAAACTTAATTCCTTCTATTTCACAGATGAAGATACTGAACCTTTAAATAAACAGCTTATCCAAAGTTGCTCAGCTAGTGACTGGAAGAAATAGTTACTTCACATAGGTTGACCCTAGAAACAGAGTTCTAGTGAAGACCTGATTGTAATTATGACTGCACCTACTCTGAGTACTGCCAGGAATACCAGGGACACTGATTCTTCAACTTTCTTCTTCTGCAAAGCAGAATATTCTTCCCCTGACCCCTCAGTTTGATATTTGCATGCTTGCAGCTCTTCTCCAAAATGTTAGCTCTTGACTAAAGGAATGTGGTAGGGCACTGCAGCACCTGGAATTAATTCACATCCTCAGAAGCTGTCATTCAATGACTGATGGAAGTGAGTGTACAAATACTCAGGCTAAATCCTTCTTTGGGTAGGCTAACTAGCATGCATATACTACACTGTCCCCCAGATTTCCCCACCAGGATTGAGATCCAATTGCTGATAGTAATAACTTGGTTGATAATGCACACTCCTGGTTGAATGTTTGCCCTCCCGCCTCCCTCCCACCTACTACTTCCTGATAGCCCTCCCAAGTAAACTTTCTTCCTCCAAGTTGTATTTGTCAGGTACATTGGGCACAGTGAAGCAAAAACTAACTAAAGCACACTGGAATTCCTGACTTAGCCTCTAGGGTAACATTCTGCAGGAATGAAAACTAAAACAAAACTACATTTGCTGGAATTCTGGTCAACAGTTATTCAACACATTTATATTACATATATAAAAATGTTTTAGTCTCTATACAAGAAATATTAAGTATTCTTGAATAGTAGTTTATCTAGTTTCTCACAAAGTTGCTATGTTATGTTAAACACCACCTGAATTCAACAAAAATCCCAATATATTGACAATAAATAAGTTCTGTTGACTATACTCATATTTTAAGCAAGAATTAGGTAGTGATATTATAAACTGCCATTTACTAGGAACATACTATGGAACAACCAAGCCCCTTGCTAGGATGTTTAGATATAGTTTAGTTTTTGTTGTTTTCTGCCAGATTAATTTTTAAAACTTGAAATAATTTTCAAATCACAGAAATTTTAGAAGAACAATTGAAAGAATATTTTCATCAATGGCCAGCGATTTTTAACATTTTTATTCATTTTCTACATCATTCTCTTTTTCTCTCCATACACACAAATGTTATTTTTCTAAATGGTATGAGTATAATTATATATATATATATATATATATA
>NW_026007641.1:0-3995 GCF_001458135.2 Marmota marmota marmota
ATTAAGGCTAAGTTTAGTGTTAAAGTTAGGCCTAGGGTTATGATTATGTTTATAATTAGGCTATGTTTAGGGTGAGGATAAGGCTTGGGTTTGTGTTAGGGTTATGGCTAGTATCATGGCTAGGGCTAATATCAGGTCTAAGGTTATGCTTAGGAATAGTCTTAGGGTTAGTTTTATGGCTAGGTCTAGTGGTAGGGTTAGGTATAGGGTAAGAGTGAGGTTTAGAGCTAGGGGAATTATTAGGGTCAGTGTCAGTGTTAGGGATTATTTTAGGTTTGAGTTTAGGGTTAGAGATCAAATTATCATTAGGGTTAGGGTTAGGGTAATGATTGGATTAGGTATAGGGTTCAGAGTAGTTTTAGGGAAATTGATAAGTTTGGTGATAGTGATATGTTTAGGTTTAGGCCTATGGTTAGCATTAGGGTAATGTTTATGTTTAGGGTAATTATACAGTTAGACTTAAGGTTAGGGCTAGGGTTATGGTTAGGATTAGGTTTTGATTTAGGGTTAAATTTGGAATTAGGGTTAGATCTAGGGTTAGTGTTAGAACTAAGGAGAGGGAATGAGTTTTGAGTAGGTTTAAGGTTATGGTAAGGGATAGGGTTAGAACTATGAATAGGACTAGGGAGAGATTTAGTGTTAGGGCTAGGGTTAGGGTTAGGATTAGAGATAGGGCTAAATTAGGGCTAGGATTAAGGCTAGGTTTAGTGTTTAGTTTAAGCCTAGGGTTAAGGTTAAGATTAGGGTTAGGGTTAGGTTTAGCAGTTAGAATTAGAGTTTAGAGTTTAGGTTTAGTGTTAGGGCAAAGTTTGTGGTAATGGATGGATTTATATCTAGGTTTAGAAGTAGGGTGATGGTTATAATTAGAATTAGGATTGTGGTAAGTGTTAGGGTTATGATGGTTATGATTAAGCCTAGGTTTAGGGCTATGATGAGGGCTAGTTTTTTTTTTTTTTTTTTTTTTTTTTTTTAGGGTTTGGGGCTATCGATTAATGCTAGGACTAATTTCAGGTCAAGAATTATGGTTAAAGATAATTTTAGGATTAGGATTATGGGTACATCTAGTGTAAGGGTTAGGTTTAGGGTTAGCGTGAGATTTAGAGCTGGGGGTATTATTAGTGTGAAGTGCTGGGGTAGGGTTTGGGGTAGGTTAAGTTTTAAAGTAAGGGATCAAATTAGCATTAGGGTTAGGGATAGGGTTATGGTAATTGATAGAGTTAGAAATCAGTTAAGGGATAGGATTATGGTTATGATTAGTGCTATGTTTTGCTTAAGTTAGTGCTAGGTTTAGGGTTACAGCTAATGTAAGTACTAAGGTTATGATTACAGCTAATTTTAGTGTTTTAGGGCTGGGTTTACTGTTAGGTTTAGGTTTAGGGTTAGGGTGATGTTTAGACCTTGGGTAAGTGTTTTGGTCAGGGTAAGGGTCAGGGTTAGTTTTATGGTTTGGCTTAAATCTCGAATTAGGGCTGGTGTTAGGGCTAGGTGTAGGGTTAGGTCTTTATTTAGGTTCAGGGTTAGGGTTAGAGCTTTGACTCAGTTTGGTTTTAGGGTAGGGTTAGGGTTAGTGAAATTTTTAGGATTAGAGTTAGGGATAGGGCAAGTCTTAGATTTAGGCTCAGGCTTTGGTTTAGGGTTAAATTTAGAGTTAAGTTTTTATCTAAGGTTAGTTCTAGGGCTAAGCATAGGGCAAGGGTTTGGACTAAGATTTGGGATAGCATTAGTTTTAGGGTAAAGGATAGGATTAGAACGAGTGATAGGGCCAATGTGAGAGTTATTCAATGTGTGAGTTATTCTTAGGGCTAGGGTTCGGCTTAGGGTTAGGGATAGGGTTAAATTATGGCTAGGGTTAGTGTTAGAGCTAGGGTTAGAGCTAGTTTTAGAATTAGCATAAGGTTTAGGGCTGGTTTTAGGCTTACACATTGAGTTAGGTTTAGATTTCAAAGTTTGGTTTCGATCTAGTGTTAAAGCTAGGGCTAAGGATAGGGCAATTTTGACAAAAAGTGTTAGGGTTACAGTTAGGGTTATGTTTAGGGTAAGGGATGTGGTTTTGGCTAGGTTAAGGGCTAGGGCAAGGGTTAGTATTAGGGTTAGGGCTAGATTTTAGGGTTAGGGTTAAGATTAAGGCTAGGTTTATGACTAGGATGAGGTTTAGGGTTTCTGTTAGGGATAGGAATAATATTAGGCCTAGGTCTATTGTCAGGTCTAGGGTTATAGTTAGAGCTAGATTTAGTGTTAGGTTTATGGCTTGGTCCACTGTAAAGATTAGGTTTAGGGTAAGATTCAGGTTTATATTTAGGGTTACTTTTAGGTCAGGGTCACGGTTAGGGATTGAGTTAGGTTAGAGTTTATGCTTAGGGTAGTGTCAGAGTTAGTTATAGGGTTTATGCCTGGTTTAGTGTAATGGATAGAGTTAGGGTTAGGTCTAGGGTTAGCTTAAGGGTTGGGGTTATTGTTAGGGTAATGGATAGGTTTAGACCTAAGTTTAAGGCTAGGGTTATATATGGGATTAGGGCTAGTTTGGGGTTAGGGTTAGGTTTAATTTAGAGTTAAAGTTAGGTTTAGGACCCAGTTTAAGCTAGATTTTGCGTTATGTTAGGGCTAGGGTTAAGGCTACAGTGAATGTATGAAGTAGGGTTATGATTATTGTTAGTTTTAAGGTTAGAGTTAGGGCTAGGTCTAGTGTTAGGTTGAGGTTTATGGTGATGATGATGTTTAGAGCCAGGGTTAGTGTTAGGGTAAGGGTCAGAGTCAGGGTTAGTTTTTGGGTTAGGGTTAGAACTAGAATTCTGATATGGTTAGGGCTAGGTGTAGGGTTAGGGTTTGGTTTAGGTTAAGGGTTAGGGTTACGGCTATGGCTCGGTTTTGTTTTAGGGCTAGGGCTAGTGTTAGGGCTAGTTTTAGGATTAACATTAGCATTAGGGCTAGTGTTAGGTTTAGGTTTAGGCTTACAGTTAGGGTTAGATTTAGTGTTAGTGTTAGATCTAGGATTATGGCCAGGTCTATGAATATGGCAGGATTAGACCAAGAGTTAGGGCTAGGATTAGGGTTCTAGTAAGGGATAGGGTTAGAACTAGAGTTACGGTTAGGGTGAGAGTTATAGTTAGTTTTTGGGCTAGGGTAAGGGTTAGGGATAGGGATTGGGCTAAATTAGGACTAAGATTAGTGCTAGGTTTAGTGTTAGGGTCAAGCCTAGGTTTTGTGTTAGGGTTTAAATTAAGGCTATGTTTAGGGTTAGGATAAGGGCAAGATTTGTGTTAGGGTTAGGGCTAGGATTATGATTAGGGTTAATATCACGTCTAGGGTTAAGGTTAGGAATAATTTTAGGGTTAGGTTTATGGCTAGGTCTAGTGTAATGGTCACGTTTATACCTAGGGAAATTATTTGGAAAACGGTCAGTGTTAGGGTTTGTTTTAGGTTTGAGGTTAGGTTTAGGGCTAGAATTAACATTAGGGTTAGGTTTAGCATAATGATAGGGTTAGGTTTAGGGTAATTGATAGTTTTGGGGAGAGCAATACGGTTAGGGTTTAGCCTAGGGTTAGCATTATGGTAAGGGTTATGTTTAGGGTAATGGATACAGTTAGAGTTAAGGTTAGGGCTAGGGTTATGGTTAGGATTAGGTCCTGTGTTAGGGTTAAGCTGAGGGTTAGAACTAGAATTAGGTTTAGGGTTATATTTGTCATAAGGGGTACGTTCTGAGCTATGGCTAGGGCTAGGCTGAGAGTTAGGTTCAGAGTTAGGTCTAGGGATAGGATTATGGTAAATTTGGTGTTTGGGTTAGGGTTGGGGTTAGACCTAGGTTTAGTGTTAGGGTCAGAATAAGGGTCAGAGTTAGGGTTAGGGTTTGGGATAGTGTTAGAGCTAAAATGAAGGCTAGGGTTAGGATTATTGATAGGGTTAGGATTTTAGTTAGTCTAAGGACCAGGGATAGGTCCAGGGTTACTCTTAGGTTTAGGGTTTCACTTAGGGTAAGGGGTTGATTTAGATCTAGAGTT
>NW_026007642.1:0-3994 GCF_001458135.2 Marmota marmota marmota
CACATCTTATTCGCCAGAAGAGGATTCATACTGGAGAGAAGCCCTACAAATGTGAAGAATGTGACAAAGATTTTAATAAAAAATCAACACTTACTTGACATCAGAGAAGCCATACTAGAGAGAAGTCCTATAAATCTGAAGAATGGCAAAGCTTTTAAAATTGAAGATCACATCTTACTAAATATTATAGATTTTATACTGGAGAGAAGTTTTACAATGAAAACATTGCATCAGTGTCTTTAAGGATAAATCAACCCTTATTTCACAGTAGTTCAACACTATTTCATACCAGAGATATGATAGCACAAAATTATACAAGTGTAAAATAGGTGACAGAGTCTCCAACAGCTGTTCACACCCTACTCAACACCTCAGAATTCATACGAGTGAGAGGACATGTGGAAAAAATTTTGGAAAGCTTTTGGCCATTGAGCAAACATTTTTAAAACACTGGACGATTTATAGCATATAGAAACCCAAAGAATGTGTCCAAGACTGTATTCAAATTTCAGACATTTTTCAACTTCTGACCTCATATCTGTAGCAAATGTGGAGTAGCATTTGTCCAAAGTGTGTACCTTAGATAACAGCACAATATTTACAAAAACACATTGACAAATATAAGGATTGTAGTAAGTTTCTTATCTATAGACTATCCCTTGAAGTATTTGTGACCTAGGAGGGAAAAATAATTTAAATCTAGAAAATGGATAATTGCTTTTGACATTTGCTGAAAATTTTCTTAACATCTTTAGCTGATATTGTAGAAATAAGGAAATACAAGTATAGAATAGTGCATCCCTAAAAGAATAAAATTTTACTATAAATCAACAATTACTAAATATTCTGAATTTTGCACAACTGGAGAAAACATAATTCTCATACTTGATTATTTCAGAAATCTCTTAAGATTTATATGAAATTTATATTTTTAGTTTTTATTTTTGTACTTAAAATTAGGGACACTTAACCAGTAAACTCCATCCCCAGATTTTTTTTTCATTTTTATTTAGAGATAGCATTTGCTAAGTTGTTTAGGGCCTCAGTAAGTTATGGAGCCTGGCTTTTTACTTGAAAAGCTTCTCACATGCCTAGGGTCTCAGGCATGGACCACCATTCCCGTTTTACAGAGCATTTTTAATTATATTTTATTACAGATGCAATTTGTTACTAAATAAAGTGTGAATTTCTTAATGTTAACCTTGTCATGCATTTAATGATGTTATTAGGTCACACATCTCCCACCATTCACTTTGCTAATGGATCGATGCAATAGTAAAATATTCTATTGCGTAAATAATGCTATAATGTCTCCATTAATTATTTCATAAGTTTAATCAAGTTTTATTTGGGGAATATCATTTATGTAAATTGTATGCTTTCTTGTTTGTAATTATGGAAGAATTAAAACAGTTATAGGAAGGACCTAGGGATACTAAAATAATGCCCAGATATCCCTAGTTTGAATTACGACTTTAACATTTCACCTTATAGAGTTGCAGTACTCCCTAAGGGATCTACAACTCTGGAGAGTTATACAAGCTCCCAATCAGGGTGAGGAGAAAGACCCAAGAGACTAGGAGCCAACTTGCATATTCAGGTAAAAGGAGGGTTACTGAAGGAGAAATAGCCTCAATGTTTCCTGGGGAAACAGCGTGGTCCACAGGCCCATCCTGACTCTTGAACTGAAGAAACCATGCAGTTCCTCATGAATTCCATGACGTTCATCACTGAGGCGACTAGACTGACCTCAAGTGTAGAAAAAACATCCCAATATAGGACCCCCTCTTTAGTCTTGGATACCCAGTAGAAAAGTGTAACCAGAAATATGTAAAACGATGACTATAAGAAGAAAAAGACATACTATAGGAGCATTTTTACCCCCACATTTTTTATTTCATTATATATTTTGATTTTGTAGACATTTTTGTTCTATTTAATGACTTAGAATATAATGTGTGTTATACTTATTTGATTATATGATAGATACCATGTGTCTTGGTCTCCCAGACACCTCAGAAACCCAGTAATTATAAGATACTATGAACTAACCCTGTCCCTCTTCAGATCTTACAGTTCCAGGAGCCCATATCACCACAGAGAGAGAAACACAATTTTGATTGAAATAAACCTCTAGATTCTCATCTACAAGTCCTGTTCAAAAAGTAAAAACAGAATATTCTCTTCATATGTGAGGCCTTAGGTTCTACAATACACCACCCAAAAATATTTCATTTAACTTTATTTGGGAAAATAAATATTGAAATATAATGATAGATTCTAGGAGAATAATATTCACACTATTTTTTTGATTCCAAAGGGTAAATCTCTAGGTTTCATGCTTGTCTCCACTCCATTTTATTTTACACAGAAAACTGGCTTCATTTTACATATGAGAGTTTTAACTATAAGGACTGGAGGAAAGATTCAGTACTAGATGTCTAAGGAAAATACTAAAGATCTTCCCTTTCCATGTGCCTACATGATGTCTGCTTATCCTTGATGATACAGCTAAAGAATGCTGATTTCTCAGTGTATCTGGCTCGGTGGCTCACTCATTGGAACCCCAATTTACTCATCTCAAGGCTATAACTTCCTCCTCTGGGATCTGACCTGTTTAAGAAGGATGTAGTGTTCTTCATGGGATCACTAGTTCATGCAAGCTGTTAGAACAAAGAAAGCTTCATTCTAACTTGTATTGATTCAGCCCCACTTTAAATACAAGTTAGAACAAGATTTCAGACTCTCATTTGTGGAGAAGATGCTCTGCCCAGGACTTCCCAGTCAGGAACTTGAAAAGCTGTTTGGGACTTCCCAGTACATAGGTTCAGTGTTGGGGTTTTCCTAGTCTGGCAATACAGTTGTCTGTGTCTGTTACTTTTGCTTTCTCTCTTGCTTTCATAGTATTACTCAAAGAAACACTGTCTTGTGTGAAGAGAGTGTCTTTCTTATCTATTGGACCTGACCTGCCAAGTTGAGCAGCCGCCCACATGCTTAATGTCACAAACACATGTATGTGTTATCTAATCAGTAACTAGCATATCTTTCAACTGCATGATTTTTTATTGCATGGGAGAAGAAATTGAGAATGCTTTCTTTGAGTGCACACAGCACTATTAATAGTATTCATAACACTCCTATGTAATGTTTCCTCTCAGCTCAACTTGTAAGTATTTCTCTTGTGCTGCTTTGTAAAACAAATAGAAAAGAGTTGTAAACCAAAAATTTTGTGATAATTGATAGTTGCACAGAGTGACTTGGGCAACTGTATTTACCATTGTTTATTATTTTGTATGGGCTCTAGGTAGGCTTTTATAATTTTATTTAACCTTAATGACATTAGCATTTATTGAAGAGTTTTTCACTCACAAACCTTCTCTGTATACAAATTTTTCCTTATCATTTTAAAAATTTCTTACACTTTTTAGGTATACATGACAGTAGAGCAAATTTTGACATATTATACATGGAGTAAAACTCAGCATTAGCATTCCATTCTTAAGGTGTACATGCTGTGGACCTTCACTTGTGGTGTATTTATATATGAACATTGAAAAGTTGTGTCTGATTCATTCTACTGTCATTTGTATTCCTATTTCCCTTTTCTTCTCTTCATTTCAACTTTGTCTAATCCACTGAATTTCTATTCTCTCCTCCTCCATTTTTGAGTGGTTTATCATCCATATATATTATGTATTATATGTAATATCTGTTTCATTCTACTATCCTTCCTATCCCCATATCCCCTCCCCTCCATGCACTCCTCTCTACTTAATCTAAAGTAATTATTCTCCCCCCCCATTTGAATTAGCATACACTTATCAGAGAGAAGATTTGGCCTTTGTGTTTACGTATTTGTGTGTGTGAGTGTGTGTGTGGGCTTATTTCACTTAGCATGATATTATTCAACTCCATCCATTTATCATCGAATTCCGTATTTTCATTCATCTTTAAAGCTAAGTAATATTCCATTGGTGAGGGGAATATATATATA
>NW_026007643.1:0-3994 GCF_001458135.2 Marmota marmota marmota
AATCCCCAGTACTACCAAAAAGAAAGAAAAAAAAAAAAAAAAAAACCCAGATTTGTTCAGGATTGCTGAAAGTGCTTCATCTAAATTTAATTCAAAAATATTGGATGTCAGTGGCTCAGGAGGCTGAGGTAGGAGGATCGTGAGTTCAAGGCCAGCCTCAGAAATTTAGCAAGGCCCTAAGCAACTCAGGGAGACCCTGTCTCTAAATAAAATATAAATAATGGCTGGGGATGTGGCTCAGTGGCTGAGAGCCTCTGGGTTCAATCCCCGATACTCATAAATAAATAAATAAATAAAATTAAATATTGACGTCTTCCCTAATCTCTTTCCCTTTTTTCTCTTTTTCATAGGGCATCTGGCCCCACTCCCCTACCTTTGATCCAGTGTTCCACACACACCCCAGGAGCTGAAGGGAGGGGGAAGATGACGTATTGACCTGAGTTTCTCCTGAATGCTCCCCTGCACCTGTGCTCACGGCTGCACATTCAGTGCTTTCTGACTTGGTGTTCAGGGTAAATAAACTGGTATTTCCAGCATCCTGATCAGCGTCCCAGCCAGCAGGCCTTGGTTGGAGGTCATGCATTCATCCTGCACACGGTGCTGCCTTTATGCTGCTCTCCGGGAGGAGTAGCTAGAAGACGAGTCCCGTAGACAGTTCCGGTGCAGAATAACCAGACCTGGCCATCACAGGGCCATCGGGGAAGGCTTCATAAAAGAGGACGTGTTTGCGTGGACTTTGAAGGATGGATAAGGGCTTACACAGGATTTAGCTCTGTTTTCCCTCCTGTCTCCCTTTTCCCTGCTAAAAAAGCTAGATGCCACCTGGCACCTGGGATAAAATCTCAATAAGGAAATAATGTTTATCTGGTGCCAAAAATGACCTGAAACTGACCATATATTATATATAAAACCTTTAACACCTGCTACTGTGCCCAAGACAGTGTAAGACCCTTCTGAATTTCTGCATTCTGATTTTAACTGTCTCTTTCCCTTTCCTACCCTCATATTTATTTTTTGAGAAGTATGAAGCCCCAGAATAATAACAGGAGAGGACGGGGCAGGTGTATGACAGGGAAAGAGAGTCTATCCTAACCCTTCTTGCTTCTTTTTTTGGGGGACACTGGCGATTGAACTCAGGGGCACTGGACCGCGGAGCCCCATCCCCAGCCCTATTTTGCATTTTATTTAGAGTCAGGGTCTCACTGAGCTGCTTAGGGCCTTGCTGTTCCTGAGGCTGGCCTTGATCTTGTGATCCTCCTGCCTCAGCCTCCTGAGCTGCTGGGATGACAGGCGTGTGCCACCACACCTGGCTCCCACCCCTTCTTTTAGCTTTAAATTCTGCATTGTCCCCACTTCTCTGCTTTGAGGGTCTCCCTAGAGCAGTGGGAGGGAACACTGGGTCTCTGGGCCTGGGCAGCACTGTTGCTGTCCCTGGAATCCCAGGGGAGGTTACCTCTTGGGGTAGGAGACTGAGATGGAGCCCAAGCTTGCTCCCTGCCCCTGTCCTCCTCTTCGCTTTGCACAACCAGAAGGCGGACCTTTCAGTATTATTCTTCTCTCTGCAGCCCAATTGGCTTGGCAACAATAAATCCATATTTCCTCCTTGGCATTTCTTTAGATGTGTACTGCTTGGCTTCAAAACTCAAAAGGAAGTTGCCTGGCGGTAGGCCTTGAACCGCTTGCCTTCTGGCCTTGGTCACTGGCTTGACGGGTGTCACCGAGTCTCCTGGGAGAGCTGGCAGCTGATGAAATCCCAGAGGCCCTGAACCTCCCTTCCAATGAATGCTCTTATTTGCAGATCCGGGTTCAGAACAGGAACTGCGGTTGGAAATTGGTCAGGAAGGTAGAGCTACCGAGGGAGCAGGTTTGCTTCCAGCTGCTTCAGAAAGAGAGAAAGTCCATCTGGTTTTGCAGATTAAAATCTCCCTTGTTTATGAACTATTTCTAAAAGTTCTTGGAGTCCCTTTCCAGGAAGAAGCTAGGAAATCAGAGTAGCAGAGAACACGAAGCCCTGTTTCGGTCTGCTTTACTCTAAAGCATCCTTATTTGTAAAGAGACACCCACGTGGATGCGTGACCTGAATATTAGGAACAGTGGCTAATGAAGCTTGATGTGAGCCATGTACTGTCTGAACCCTCACATCCATCCGGGCTCTCTTTTATTTCTGCAAGTTAGGAACTGGCTCTGTTTCCCAGAGAAGGGAGATGAGGCCTGGAGAGGTTAAGGCCAAGGTCAAGGTCACACAACTAGTCAGTGGTAGAATGGAGGTTCAAATCTAGATCCTTGGTTAGACCTTGCTCAGTGCCCTGGAGTTTACACAGGCATGAAAAGAAGCCAGTTCCACTGTTCCTGAGATGTGACCCTTCTCAGGTACACCTCCAATTTGCTCTTTATTCCTTTTTTTTTTTTTTTTCCTGCTTCTTTCTCTGCTGGGAATCAAACTCAGGGCCCTGCACATGCTAAGGGAGCACTCTACCACTGAGCTCCGCCCCCAGCCCCTGATTTCATTTTAAGAGACAGAAACTGAAAACTCAAGTCGGGGCATCTGAAAGCAGCAAAAATATGTTCCTCTCGGTCTTTGTTCCCATTCCTTGGTTGGGAGTGTAGATTGGTGGGGCCTCGGTGACATTTACTTTGCAAACAACAGCCCAGAAACCAGGCCGAGTCCACACCTCACTGAGTAAATAGCACAGGGAGGCCCTGGCAGGGCTCGCCAGCTCCCAGGAGAGAGGAGCAGGAGAATGTAGCCATGACAGGGGGTGTGGGACCCAGAGCTCTGGTCCCAGTGATGCCATCATGAGCACCTCGCCCTTCCTGACTCCAGTGTGGAGGAAACCAAGTCGACTGTGTCTGTGGTCCAGGCTTCAGGGGCAGTTCACCTGGGCAGTGCAGTGGGTGGTTAGGTACCAGACGGTGGAGTTCATTGCGAGGTTCAAGTTTGAGATTCACCCCTTACAAACTCGGTGATCCTAGACTCATCTTTAACTTTTCAGAGCCTCTTTTTTTCCTATCAGAAACCAAGGTTAATAGTAGGACCCACCTCCTGGGGGTATCAAGAAGTTAGAGTTAGAAGGACTTACAGAGGGTGGGGGCGGTGGCGCAGTGGTAGAGAGCTCGCCTAGCACGTGTGAGGCCCTGGGTTCGATCCTCAGCACCACATAAAAACAAACAAATGAAATAAAGGTACTGTGCCCAACTACAACTACAAAAAAATTAAAAATAAAAAAAAGAAGGGCTGTGGGGTAGCTCAGTGGTAAAGTGTCCCAATGTTCAATCCCCAGTATAGCAAAAACAAAAAACAACTATTAATGATTCCCGAATTCTGCAAGTATGCGCTGAATGCCCGCCACATAGAGGGCTCTGTGTTAGCTCCAAAGACAATAAAAGATACTCACATGGACTTTGTCTTGAAGGTTTCACAATCTAGTAGGAGGTGCACACAAATTGACAATGGCATGAAAGGAACAGTCACCCGTGAGATTAGGAGCCTGCTCTTCTGAGACCCCAGGAATTTCTCCAGAGACCTGAGCATTGCAAGTCACATGGCAGAAGGTGGACCTTGTGATTGCCCGTAGCACATTTTCAGGATCATCTTGAGCAATCTACACAACTTCCCCGAACCAGTTTCCTTCCTGTGGTGGTTCTGTGTGTCAACCTGGCCAGGCATAAGTCCCAGTTATTCAATTAAATTCTAATTCAAGTGTGCCATGAAGGTAATTTGTAGATGTGGTTAATACCTACAATCAGTCGACTTTAAGTCAAGGAGGTAACTGAATGGGCCTCTTCCAGTCATGAAAAGGCCTTCTTCAGCCGGGCTCGGTGGCACATGCCTGTCATCCCAGTGGCTGGGGAGGCTGAGGCAGGAGGATCACGAGTTCAAAGCCAGCCTCAGCAAAAGCAAGGCCCTAAGCCACTCAGTGAAACCCTGTCTCTAAATAAAATACAAAATAGGGCTGGGGATGTGGCTCAGTGGTCGAGTGCCCCTGAGTTCAAT
>NW_026007644.1:0-3993 GCF_001458135.2 Marmota marmota marmota
ATATATATATATATATATATATATATATATATATATATATAAACCTGTAGCAGCAAGTACTCAATGAAAACTGTGGCTTTCTTCTTAGGAGAAGGCTGCAGGGCAAAACGAGAGGCCAAAAAGCTACCACCTGAGAGTGACAATACAGATGAGCCCTGGTTTTGATCTTCTTTGAAGTTTATTAAAAACAAACTTGAATCTGCACCAATCCTGTCAGGAACAGATGGCATACTCACAAATGAGAAATGGCAAGCTTTCCTAAGATGCCTTTTAATCTCACACTATAGATCATGAATCATATTATAATTCAACATCTGAACCATTAACATGAAGAAGATTGCACATTAACATATAATCTTATTGCAAATATAACTAGGTAGAAATCTTTAAAAATGAAAGCATGGCTCTCTATCAGGCACTGGGAAGGAGATTAGTGACAATGGGCTTCATCAATCACAAGAAGTTTATTTGTTAAACACTTGTAATTGAATAGGGATACATTAAGTTCAAGTAACAATTAATACTCAAATTTCGGATTATCATGATTGGGAATTTATTGTCTATAGAATAATGAAGAAAGGGCATAAAGTCTACTGTCTTCAAGTAGAATTTACACTTTTAAATGTGGCCAAGTGCTATAGTGTCTGCCAAAGGCCCAGGTGTTAAAAAAGCTTAGTAGAGGTGGGCCTTGGTGGGAAGTCTTCTGGTGGCTGGGAGCTTGCTCTTGAAGGGGACAGTCAGAACCCCAGTCCCTTACTCTCTTTGCTTTTTTGCCATGAGTGAACACCTTTGCTTGGACATGCACTACCTGCCATGAGGTACCATGTCACCATGGGCCTAAAAGCCATGGGACCAACCAATCATAGACTGAAACCTCCATAAGTGTCCACCAAAACCAATCTTTTCTCTTTATAAGTCTCAGGTATTTGTCACACTAATGAAATGTTCTCCATAGTATGAAAATTCATTTACTTTTTATTTGAAAACCACCAGCATGAAAGGCAGAGAGCCAAATATTATTTAAGCTATAATTTACAGAAACTACTTGACTATGGAGAGAAGTGACTAGAGTTCCTTTACTGCTATTCCTTATTTCAGAAGAGAAAGTCAAATGCCTAATTTTTAAGGTATAGTATTTTCTTGTACAGTTTTGTTTTTTACAAGCATATATAATAAGTAACATAAGAAAGATGAATTCTAGATAGGGCAGAGGGGTGGGAGGGAAAGGGAGGGGGCAGGGGACTAGCAAGGATGGTGGAATGTGATGGACATCATTATCCAAAGTACATGTATGAAGATACAAATTGATGTCAACATACTTTATATACAAACAGAGAGATGAAAAATTGTGCTGTTTTATTAATTTATTATACATATTTTCTATGAATATGAGAATCATAAATGAGCTCATGTTTTCATTTTCTAGTTGATATATATAAAATCTACTGTGGATATGTATTTTGCAATATTTTGCTTTTCTTATAAATCATAGTTTTGTGCTTTTCTTATATTTTTGAAAAAAAATCTATTTTCCAGCTTTGGGAGAGTCAATAAAGTTATCAAGACTTATTCCTAGATTAATGTGTAAGTTTTATGCAATTAACTTTGCCCTAAAATATTATAAAGTTTTTATAATCATGCAAGTTGAATTTTGATGTCTATTTTTTTCTTGAAGTCACTTTTCTTATAACCCTATAATGAATGACTCTAATTCAGGCTGCCTGTTTTCTAGGCCTACCACACTGTTATTAATATTGCGGTTTGTTTTCACAGAGCACCTATGTTGGTCTCTTTGGGGTTCTCTGTACCTAGGTTAATTTCTTTTTTTCTTCTTTTCTTTCTTTCCTTATTTATTTAGTACTGGGGATTTAACCCAGGGGTGCTTTTACCACTGAGATGCATCCCAACTCCTTATCTCTCTCACTAAGTTCTTTAGGACCTGGCTAAGTTGCTGACACTGGCCTCCAACTTGTGATCCCCTTGCTTCAGCCTCTAAAATTGCTGGAATTACAGGCGTGCACCATTGAGCCCAGCTACCTAGGTTAATTTCTGAGTTGGATTCTTGTGGCATTCTTTTGTTTTTGCTTGAGGACATCTTCAAGTTATACTTGTTTTCTTCTTCTTCTTCTTCTTTTTTAATTAGGAAAGGTGTGTAAGAGGTGAACTTGTAATCTTGAGCCCTTACATGTTTCAATACATCCTTAGTTTGTCCTAACACTTGATAGTTCAGCTATCAACATTTGGTTCCAATAAATCTTCTCAGAACTTTGAAACATTTCCTAGTCTGTTCCAGCTTCTAGCTTTGCTAATAAGAACTCTGATAGCTTTGATAGATTCTTTTTTGGTTTTGAGGAGGTTTTCAAATAAATTTAGAGTCTCCTAGAGTTCCAACATTTTCTCATTCTTGGTATAGTTTATATATTTTCCCCTGTTGGACATCTCAACCTGAAGACTCCAATTACCCTTCAGATCAAGGAATTATTTTTTTTTCTATTTTTTTACTCTGCCTGATGCCATTCTATTTCTACCATAATCTTTATCTCACTTTAATTTTTGATCATACTTTATACCTGAACTTTTTGTTCTATATTCTAAGAGATGTGCTGGACTAATTCAATATTCAAGCATGTTTTAAGTCTTTTATCTATCTTTGAAATTATTTTTCAAAATCCTGCACCTATATCCTGGAAATCTGATCATACTTCATAGATATACTCTATATCTCTGAAAATTTAATATTTTTTAAAAAAATTAACCATACTTTTCATTGTGTCCCCTGGAAAACCGAAGGCAATTTTTCTTCAAAATAATAGAGTTGTCCAGTTTCATTATTAGATTCTTTTCATTCAACTATAGTTTTCTTCAAATGTTTGGTGATCCTTTGTTGCCTAGTGATATTTATATTCAAACAAATAGAATTTTCTCTTTTATCCTATTTTTTTAAACCTGATACTTGGGATTGAACCTGTATGCTCAAACACTGAGTTGCATTCCTAAATCTTTTTATTGGTTTCTTTGAGACAGGGTCTAGCTAAGTTACTTAGGGCCTTTCTAAGTTGCTGAGGCTGTCCTCGAAGTTTTAATACTCCTGCCTCAGCCTCTGGAGTCTCTGGGATTACAGGTGTGCTCCAACACCTAACAGAGAGGAAGGACTCAAGGATCACAGTTGGCAGGGGTTTCATAAGAACTGGGTAGTACTTAGAAGCTGTTTATTAGCAACTTAATGTAATTTCAATAAAAAATTAATGAGTTTTTTTAAGAAGAACATGACACATAGATTATAAAATTCTCATAATTTAAAAATTAATTTTTTATAATTTACCAAACCTAATAAGAGAACAAACAACCCAATCAACAAATGGGCCAAGGACTTGAACAGACACTTCTCAGAGGAGGACATACAATCAATCAACAAGTACATGAAAAAATGCTCACCATCTCTAGCTGTCAGAGAAATGCAAATCAAAACCACCCTAAGATACCATCTCACTCCAATTAGATTGGCAGCCATTATGAAGTCAAACAACAACAAGTGCTGGCGAGGATGTGGGGAAAAGGGTACACTTGTACATTGCTGGTGGGACTGCAAATTGGTGCAGCCAATTTGGAAAGCAGTATGGAGATTTCTTGGAAAGCTGGGAATGGAGCCACCATTTGACCCAGCTATTCCCCTTCTCGGTCTATTCCCTAAAGACCTAAAAAGAGCATGCTACAGGGACACTGCTACATCGATGTTCATAGCAGCATAATTCACAATAGCAAGACTGTGGAACCAACCTAGATGCCCTTCAATAGACGAATGGATAAAAAAAATGTGGCATTTATACACAATGGAGTATTACTCTGCATTAAAAAATGACAAAATCATAGAATTTGCAGGGCAATGGATGGCATTAGAGCAGATTATGCTAAGTGAATCTAGCCAATCCCTAAAAAACAAATGCCAAATGTCTTCTTTGATATAAGGAGAGTAACTAAGAACAGAGTAGGGAC
>NW_026007645.1:0-3993 GCF_001458135.2 Marmota marmota marmota
TCCTGCCGCCCCCCCCCCCCCCCCCGCCCCGCCTTGACTTTGTTCTCAACAGTAATCCCACCTGTGCTGAGGGACCGGATTCAAGAGCTCCCCTCTGAAGGCAGGGACAGCCCAGGATGCAGGCCAGAGGGATGCTCTGAGCAGGGGAGGATGTGAGTCTGTGTCAGCTCCCCAGGGACAGGAAAGTCTGAACAAGGCTGATGCAGTGGGTCCTCATACCCCTGAGAAGTCCCTTTTGCAGAGGCCTTAGCAGTTCTACAATTGGAGAACACTGTGCAGAGACAGCTCTGTGGTGATGAAGTGTTCTATCTAACACCACCTATTCTGAGATCCACATTGTCCCTGGCTCCACATTCCACTGACGGCCCCTTGACCTGCTCCTGGCACATGTCTCCCTCACAGACACAGGAGACTTATCCACTTTAGCAGTGGGAGAACTTAGAAGAAACTCCTTCTTGGGCCTTCAGCTAAAAGGACAATGCATTCCTGAAGCCCTTCTGAGCCCATGGGAGCAAGGAACATCCTGGGCATAAATATCAGCATCTGGGATCTAACTCCACTCATGTGACAGACCTGCGCAGTCCTGTTGTGCCACAATTCCCAAACCACTGATTATCAGCATCAGTTCCATCTGAGCCAGAAACCAGCTCTGGGCTAATGGGACACAATAAGGAGTGGGGACTGTGGTGGACTGAAGTCATCTGCTCCACCCTCCTGTCCTTAGAGCTCTCCTCTGAGAGTATTTATAGCATTGTCAGAAATCTCTTCTCATCGAAAGCCATTTCTTCTTTTAGTGACATAGAGGACTACCACCATTACCTAACATGCTGTTCTCTGTTTTGCAAGTGGTGCCAGTTAGGAAGGAGAAGGCAGCCTGGCAGGAGATGCACTTTAAGAACAGGGACTGTCCTAGCAGCCGTCTGCATGATGGAAGGGGCTAAAGAAGTGGACAACAGACAGGTCTAGTTAGGACCATGGGAATCAGACTGGTGGGAATGGAGGAGGCAAACTCCTTGACCTCCTCTTTGCTATGGCATGCATCCCAGAGTGAACTCTCCTCTCCCCCCACCCCCACCCTCAGCCTCCTGCCTTTCTTTGTCCTGGAGATTGACAGGCAGCATTTATGGCAGACCCAATAGTCCAAAGAGGAAAGCTTTGAAGAGAATTTATTGGCACTATCACAGCTCTTAGCACTATGCTGAGCATAACTCAAAGTACAATCCAAGGTGTCCCTAGGAAGAAAAGGTCTCTCTCTGACTCAGTAACCCAGAAACATAAATTGGCAGCTGTGAATCTAATTCACAGTTGCCTTTTCTTTGGCTTGCATAATATTTCTAAAGTTGTCGAATTTGTTATTTTTGGGGAGGGGGTAATTTCATGTTCAAATGTTTTAATTTCTAGATTTTTTTGTAAAAAGAAAGTGAAGGATCTTGCAGTATCAACTCTACATTCTGGCACGGCAATAATTAGCTAGAGCCAAGGAGAGATTGCCCTCTTTTTTACTGCATGTGTGCTCAGTTCACCACAGTCCCCCACTCCTTATTACAACCCATTAGCCCAGAGCTAGTTTTGGGTGCATTAACCATGTATTTGTATCATTACTTTCCTAGACTAAAGAGAATTCATATTTTAAATCTTTATCAAAAATGTGATAATGAGATGTAAGAAATTGCATCTGAATAAAAATAGAAAAAAGCCTATTATCTGTATATGACCAATAATCAAATATAATGTGTCCATATTGAAAGATCCCATCCAGCAGCCACATTCACTGACTTCTATAGGAGGCAGAGTTCTGCACCAACCCAAAGGTTCTGGTTACTATGGCATGTCCAGCCCCATGAGCTGAGAAATTCAGGAAAAATTGCATATTTTCCCTTGCTCCTGGCAGAAGCAGACCCATCTTGGATGAGGGAAAATCCAGACCTTAAGAGTAAAATTGGTGGCTGCTAGCTAGTGGTCTTTTCCTTGTAGGGAGTCCACAGACATTTCCAAGAGAGAAGGGGATGCTCCTAGTCATTCTACCAGAACAGCCAATGCTACCTGGGCCATGTGGATACCCGTGTCCTTGGAGCAATTACGGATATTTGGGGGCAAGATTGTTGTAGTTTGAAAAGCCCAGGAGCACTGTCAGATGAGCAGGGAGCACTCTAGAGGAAAGCCAGAGGGTGGAAGGAGAACAGAGACCCACCAGAGAGGCACAGCCATGCCACTGGCAGCCTCTGCATAGCAGGTATGCACAGACAAAATACATTGCTTTCCTGGCACAGTTCAGACATCTATTGATCTGGCTACATCCTGGGCCTGACCCTCATGGAGGCTTAGAGCAACCTGGTGAAACCCAAGAGCTGCAGAAAAGCAACCAGTCCTGAGAAACTTGTCCTACCCCTCCATAGTTCTGTGCCTGTAAGCATACCACCAATCGCTGTGCTTTTGTGAACTGTACAATGAGGCTACAATTTTGACAGATGTATTCAAGTATTAAATGATACAATGCATAAAAAAAAAAAAACTAGTACAGAGATGGTACATAATGGACATTCAAAACCTAAGCTATTTTTCCTATTTGGCCTCCTGTTCTCATACCAGAAAGCTTTCCTACCTCACCCACTTTCCTGGCACCCTCTGTACCACAGCTTTCCTAAACCTTCCTTACCCATCCCTGCCAAACCAAATTAAAAACTGCACCTCAGTTTCTCTATCACTGTCTATGGGCTGATCTGTTGGCCTGTTTGCTCACCACCAACCTATAAGCTCCTTCAGGGCAGAGAATATAACTGTGATTATATTGTCTTTGCCTGTTAGAGTCACCGGTGGCCAGGGCTGATTGCAAGTGCACCTAGGGTGCGGCCTTGCTGCTCAATGCAGACTGAGAACCAGCAGTGTCAACATCACTGGGAGCTCCTTAGATAAAATGCAAATTTGGGGAACCCAGATCTAATGATTCAAAGCCTGCATTTCAATAAGATCCTCTAGTGGATGGAAAGCACAGGAAAGCCCTTGAAGTGAGGTTCTACCCACTTCTACCCTGAGGGCCCATCATAATGCTAGTATTCAGTGGGGGTTGCTGACTGGGTGGATAGGAAGAAGCCTTTTGTCAGTTTCTCCTGAAATTTCTCCTGAGCATTCACACCTACTACCTCTTGTGCTATGACCCAGATTAATTTAGGTTCAATACCCAGGAATTCAAGAATGGATCTTCTGCACCTAAGCTGATAGAATCAATAACTGCACAATGTTGAAGTTTTTAAACAAAACACCTGATTTTTTTTTTAAAGATTTATTACTCCTGGGCTCTGTGCCATTAAATCTCAGAGTGCACCAAAAAGAATTTTGTTTTGTTTTAAGGCTGGTAATTTTGAAAAGCCAGGAAACCAGTACTGGCCTCTTGGGAGGAGCCAACCCTTTAGTGTGGTTAGGACACAGGTTCAGAGAGGCTGGATTGGGCTAACCCTTTTTTGAGGATGAGGGACCCGAATCTGGGATCTGGGTCTTGTCTGCTCTCTCCCTGGCTAGGGTTCCTGGGCCAGCAGGCTAGTTCCTGGGGGACAGTGCCTCTGTCTCCTCTCTCAGTGGGCTCCTTCTGGCCTCTCTCAGCTGCTATTTCTGCATCTGTTTGGAGGAGGCTGAGGGCCCCTGTGGCTTGTCTCCCATGTGGCCTCTGAACTAATGTGACTGCCAGGGTAAACAAGAGCATAACAAAGGCAAGAATTCAGTTTCTAACCCCAGTAAGGGCATTCGTTGTCTGGGGCCTGCTGCTGGGGGGTTCCCTGAAAGCCTCCTGTGTCACATTCCCTGAGGCCGGGCTGGTGGAAGCTCAGGGGTCCCGGGTCGCAGTCTGGGTCAGACCAGGTCTCGCTGTGGGGGCGACGCTGAGGGCTCCCCCATCTGCGCTCAGCTCAGGGCTTCTCCGCCACGCCTGGGGCTTCCGAGTCCCCAAGCTCGCGGTCTGGCAGCTGCTTCCCTCCGCCTCTCCCCGGGCAGGAGGCGGGC
>NW_026007646.1:0-3992 GCF_001458135.2 Marmota marmota marmota
TCAGCCTCCTGAGCTGCTAGGATTACAGGCGTTATCTGGACACTCTTTACCTTTAGCTCTCTTTGGATTTATGCTTGCTTTTTTATTATTATTTCAGTAACTTTCCTGAGTAAACATATGTTTATTTAAGCATGTTTGACTGGAAGCTTCTAAATCTTTACAGTGAATGTCATATGTCTTAAAATAAATCATTATAATTCCATTAGTAATAAACTGTTAATTGCTTCTGTAATTCAAGCAGTAGTAAAGCAAACCCTGCTTCTCTGTAGCCATAGTAATAATTACAGGTAAACATTGGGCTTAAAATTATCTTAAAAACTAAGTAAAAAATAAAATGAAAAACTTACATAAATAATGACTTCCTTCATATTTTTTGTTTCTTAAACCAAATTAGGTTTCTTTTGCCATACAACAAATTACCACAAATTTTGAAACTTAAAAAAGTACGCATTTGTTATCTTGCAATTTTTGTCGGTCAGGCACGTAGGTGTGGCTTAGCTGTTTCCTCTCCTTAAAGGTCTCACCGACCGAACTACAATCTGGGGATCTTCTTGGGGCTACAATGTCATCAGAGTTTCAGTGGGGGAAGATTTCACATTAGAACTCTTTCAGGTACTTGGCAAAATTTATTTCCTTGGAGCTGCAAGACACAGGACTTAATATCTCACTAAAGGGTATTCTCAGCTCATGTAGGCACTTCTCCCTGTTTGCTACATGGGCTTCTCCAACAAAGTTACTTATTTCATGACAAATTGCTTCTTCAAACCCAAGGAAAGGAAATTGCTCCAATGGGTCTTCTGTCAACATAGAATCTTTCTTTTTTTTAAGAATTTTAATATTTATTTTTTAGTTATTGGCGGACACAACATCTTTGTATGTGGTGCTGAGGATCGAACCCAGGCCGCACGCATGCCAGGCAAGCGCGCTACCGCCTGAGCCACATCCCCAGCCCAACATAGAATCTTATAGAATGTGGCAATGATGGGAGTGGCAGCCTATCACTTTTGATATTCTTTTGTTCCAAAGCAAGTCACAGGGCACAGGATTGTACAAGAGCATGAACACTGAGAAGTGAAGGTCAAGGGAGACACATCTTAAAGTTTGGCCACCATACCAAGGTTAAGAGAATCAGAATAATGTATTATACTATTATACTATTCTTATAATGCTTTGTGCTTTTAAAATGTCTCCATATACATATGTGTGTTTTTTTGAATGTATGTCTCAGATGTGTCAATTCAAGCTTAAGCTGTGTTTAGTCTAGAACTCAGAGTTTTCCATGTAACCTCAGAGCACTAGGGGGGCAGAACCCTCAGGGAGCTATCTATATTCAGGATGAAAGAGCCTCCTGGTAAAGAAGAGGCACAGAGTTTGGATCAAAGACAACTGGGCAGCACTAAGATGGCATGATTTTAAAAATAGCAGAGCAATGTCAAACAAACTGTACCATACCTTTAGGACCTAATAAAAAAAATGTACAGAATTTCAACAAAAATTGAAGAAAAAATAAAAGCTTTTTCTTATAATTTCTTTGGGCCACTACAGTGTGAGGCATCAACAACATTGGTGGCAGTGCTTCAGGTGCAACCATTAGGACAGTACCTGTATTGGTGGCTACTCCCCTACTCCCTGGCTTTAGGAATCAGTGCCTCTGAGAAGCCCTTTGTGCCCTCAGTCTTGGGTGTCAACACCCTTCATGGAAATGTCAACATCAATAATAATAGCCTGACTTTGGTGGGTCCAAACATCACCTGCTTATATTTACCAAAGCAGGTATCAAAGACAAGACAACCTAAGAGAAGAGAGAAAAATGGCCGACAGCATAGAGTAAACCCAGACCCTCAATTTTGGTACAAACTTAAAAATTAGAGAATAGCTCCAAAATACTCTCTGGAAAGAATTTAAGGCAAATTACAGCCCTCAAATTACGATAGATTAATGTAACAGAAAAAAAATGTAATTTAATATCTTATTTTTATCCTTTCTGCTAATATTCTTGAAAAACATATATTTTGTGTGAATAATCTCTATTACTGCTTAAAGACACACTGTGAGGTCAATATTGTTACTCCCATTCTCACCAGACAGATGAGAAAATAAAGTTCAGACAGAGCAAGGAAATTGTTGAATGAAACGAAGCTGTTAACTGGCTGACCTAATAAGTGTTATCTGTATATAATTTCTCTAGTCATAGCTGCTGGGACTGAACTGAGGATCATTGTCCCACGCAGCCCTGGGCCAGCCATACCAAATAAAACTGCCAAGAAAGCATAGTAACTGGCTTTCTCCATTCTCCTGGCCTAGACTTTCATTTCCCTTCTTCCTCACTTATTAAATCCCACCTATTTTAGTTGCTTGTCTTAAGTAAGACCCAATTCTTCTCCTAAGGATTCCTTCAATATAATATAGCAGGGTTCATCTTTTCTTTAGAGAAAACATCTTAAAAATATTACATTTTCAAAGGCATTAGTACCTTCTTCCTCACAGCTAGCCTTTAAAATTGGAAGCAATAAATTCATAAATACATTGTATATATGAATAAAGTAAGGCTCAGAGCACTTTGTGGACTTGTCCCACATGCCCTCGCTCAAGGTCATTGGTCTCAAACTTTGGAGTGAATCAGGATTATGGAGGAGACCTGCAGTCGAGCCTGAGAATACACATTTGTAATACAGTCCCAGGTAAGGCTGGTATTTATGTTGACAATCTACATAACTCTGTTTCCTTTTTTATTTGTATTTCTTGTATTTCTTAGAGAAAAAGAAAATCTTCATAAAATGAGAGTCAAGTGTTTCTGGTTTCAATATAAATATTTGCCTGAGAGAAAAGCAAAGATATTTATGAATCTTATATTTTTATATTTTCTTTAGATTAACTCATCAAATTGTCTTCTTGTGGTCTTAGCACAACAGAATTTTTCCTTACAAGGTGTTCTGAACAGGTGGTTTTTAGTGAGAAGAGAAAATGTAGAAATAAAGACCATCCAATGAGAACGGAGACCCTTTGTTCCACAGTTTGCTATAAAGTAAGACAAGAGCAACCACCACTTAACTTTGGCAGAGATTCAAAGGCAGGCAGGGCAGCAGAAGGGCTGTAGAGTAGGAAAGTTTTAGGCATGCTGTGATTTAGGTCATCGATATGACAGCACTGGAGTCACTAGAGTCAGGCTAACTGGAAGCAGAACATCTTCTGTAGTTTGCTTGAGGATAGTACTGAGTTTCCTCTGGTTTGTGCTGAATTGGAAACAAAGGCAAAAGAAAAAAGCTTATACCCATTGACCAAATCCCAACCATTCAGGCCAATTCCGAAGAGGTTATGACTGGCTGGCTTCTTGTGATGGTTGCTGCAAAGGTCAGGATTCTATCTATTATATATGGGCCAGTTATTGTCTGCCTACAGGAATGCTCCCAAGTGCCGCAGTCTGGCTGGGCACAAATGCCGCAGTCTGGCTGGGCACACAATCACGAGCCACCACACAGCTTGTAGATTCAAACAGCAACTCTTTATTCCCGAACTCACACCAGCCGTCTACAAACACGTTCTGGGGAAATCCACGTTCTCTGCCCAAATCCACGTCCACTGGGCTTCTATCTCCAAAATATACTGTCTGAATCCCGTGAGAACTCAAGGGGAACTCAGGCAGCAGGATACGCCCTATTCCCAGCAGGAATAATCTTAAACCTTAAACCTGGAACCTAAACCGGGAACGCCCTAATCCGCCTTGGTCCTTGAGCAAGGTCACCTACATTCAATGTCACTGCAACATGGGGTACGCTGGCAAGGAAATTGTCATACCTACTTGGCTAATGTTAGACCTATCCACAAGTATGGCTGTATGCTGGACCGGTAGTCAGTGACGGGTATGATTCAATTGCAGTGGTATCAACCTAAGACAGGAGGCTGACGCCTAAAGGTCAGTTTTCCAATGACGGGTAAGAACCATATGTTGAATTGGACAACCTACCAGGCACGGTCCTTAAGCCACATTGCTT
>NW_026007647.1:0-3991 GCF_001458135.2 Marmota marmota marmota
TAAAAAAAAAAAAAAAAGAAAAATGTCAAGATGGATGGTGACTGATGGAAGTGAAGCAGGTAGAATACCAGCAAGGTAAAAGTATGCTCTGGTAATTTTCTAAGTATATACCAATTTAAATGATCTTTTTACAAGTTATAGCATAAATATGGATAATATTTACATATTGGCAACTGTCAGGTGTATGCTATACAATTATTAAAACTAGAAAAAAAAAGTGGGAAAAATTCAGTCCAGGAAAGTAAATGAAAGCATTATGCCAGGATGAAGACTATGAAAAGCTCTTCTTCATTGTCCACTTACCTTCTCAGACTCATCTGTCCTTCTCTCACATACCTCTGTGATGACCAGCACTGAGTGGACTATGATTAATTTCTACAGGTATGAACACACAGCACCTCCCCTCAAGGTCTATGCTTGGTGCTCACATATGTCTCCTACTTCAAGTGTTTTTTTCCCCCCATATATTTGTGCATGAAGTTACTCAGAGACCAATAATGCTCAACCTGAATGTGCTGGGGAATTAACTCCCCATCAGTCAGAATTTGGGGCAGCAGGAGTGGGTGAATAACTTCTCACCCCCATTCTCCCATTGGCTCACAATCTGAGTCACAGTCACACAGCTTCCAGGGATTGATCCTGAGCATTAAGCACCACCTTCTGAGAGGTAGGTCAGTAACACTCTCTGTTGGCTCTTGCCTATTTCACTGAACATGACCTCACTATTTTTTCCTTGAGTCACACTGTCACCTGAAGCCCGGTCTCATGCCCTGCCTTCAGGAGACCCTAACATAAGAAAAGTGAAATATGTTAGTAAACATATACTTACTGATCAGACATTCAGGGTAATGAGCCTCCATTATTATTATTAATTTCAAATATAAAGACCACTCCATAAAGTTGTCCTGTAGAAACATTTTAAACATTCCAGCCAACTCCTTTGTCCTGGAGCAGGTGGAAAATTAAATGTGGGTGGAACAGAAAGGATTGTACAAGAAAATTCAGACTCCAGGGCTAAAGGATGCAGCTAATCAGAAGATAACAGACCAAGCCAATAGCCTTAACACTTTTCCAATATCTCTTTAGCAAGGATTTTGATGTATCCAGAAGTTACATAAGCCTCTAGACTATTACAAATAGATGGAAAAACCTGCTATCTGCTCCCCTCTCACCTTGTGGGAGATCTCTTTTCTTCTCGCAAAAATAAATCCTACTCCATTTACTCTTGACTTCCACTATTATCAATGAATTTTATTCTTCAAATTTTTGAGACAAGAACCCAGAAAGAAATTGGTGAAACAGAGAATCTAGTTTCTTCTCAAACTCTGGTTTCAATATGATAATATAAATAAGTTATATATCCTTATTATAAATCAGAGGCCCTAATATTAGTCAATAAAGATAAAAGATACTAAATTATGTACAATATCAAATCTGTTTATATGGTGTATGAAAGTGAGCTGATTAAAATGCAACAAAGTATTATAATAAAATGATAGTGTATCATGTGCGAACTTCAACAAAAAGCTAATATTGTATCAACATTATAAAATTCATGGCAATAGCAGAATACAAAATGTCAAAGGGGACAAACTTAAGAGATTTCATATTGGTAGAGATATACACATGAAACCTTATTACTTTTTAGTATAGCATCAGAATATATAAAATTAACAAAGAAAAAATGTAAATACTTAAATGTTGGAGCCTTTAAAATGTTTCATTCCTAATTTATTTTGACATTAGGCATTAAATAGAGAAGAATAATAAATCTCATGCAGTATCAATTTGGTTTATCTATTTGCTGCTCCCAACATCACCAGAGAACATTATACCACATATTGCAAACCTAGGAAAATATCAAAATTCAAAGTATGGTTTATTCTAAATGTGTGTCACATTTTTTGCACCATTGTAAAGTTGAAAAATTGCAAGTTGGACCATTATTAAGTCAGAAACTGTCTGTAAAGGATTTCCAACACTGATATGAATGAATCCCTCATAGAGATGTGATATTCTGGAAGGATGATTGAGTCTCAGCCAGGGTCAGCTAGTAGATCTGCATTTCATAACTTGCAGTAACACATTGGAGGAAACTCTTGTTAGGTCCTATCATGGAAAAAGAATTTGGGTTATGGGAGAAGATGTTATTAGGATTTGGGGACTGGAAATATAAGCATTAAGTCTAAGGCTAGGAACAGTTATGAAGAGAAGGCATTTAAAAAAATGTAAAGGTTTATCTTGCAGAATAGACCACTGAATTTTTCTGTGCTGATTCAGATTGCAGAAATAGGGCAGAGGTGGAAATTTAAGAAGTGCCTGGTCTTCTTGAAAGAAAGGGGCTTCTAAGAAAGTAGGAGACACTGGGGTTTTTAATAATGTGTTTCCTGTCACTGTATAATTCAAGCCCACCCTTGATTACAAATTAAGGCTGTAAGAGAAAGACTAGAAATCAGTGCTTTCCAAACTGAAAGAAAGAGCCCTAGGATGTTTTCAGGTCACTGAGAAGTCTGCCCAGATAAATCCCTAACTGGGCAAAATGGGAAATCACCTCCACCCATCAGAGAAGACTATCCCAGTGTGCGTACAGCAAAAACTTTAAGGACCCTAACACTATTAAGTCCTTTAGAGTCTTTGTTCTACTTATTTACTGCTAAACTGGATAATATACAAACCTGCAACCAAGTCAAACTCTTACACAAACTTAAATTGAGACCAGACAAGAGATGTGGCTGACTCTCATTTTTACAGAGATGTTGGGACCATTCTGTCCCTTAGGAGGAATTCCCTGAATGACCTCAAAAGCTTTGTCTAACTCTTAAAATCTATGATTCTTATTTACACCTACTTTCTATTGATCTACGAGGTTGCTTTCCACAAAGTAGAAGCTTCTCAAAGTCATAAAGTGAATAATTTAGCACATCCTTGCTTCCTTGCTGTTTTATTCTCTGCTATCACATGCACATGCGCAAAAATAAAACAAAAAGAAACAGCAAAACACATTGCCTTCTAGAGGAGATGTTCAGGAAGAAAGAAACAAAGGACATTTGATCTCTGACAGCATATTAATTATTAAGCTAGGTAACAGATGCATCTATTATTATATTCTCCATAATTTTGTTGTACATGATATATGAACTTTTTAAAAGAGTGAATGTGATATGACACATTTTTTTTTTGTATTTTATCCACAAAAGCCTGCATTTTTATGTGGCAAGAAAGGCCCAACAAAAGCAAATGTTTATGAGAGTAAACATTATACAATATTAACATATGGAATGATGAGCAGATTCTTCCTTACAGCAGAGGAGCTGAAGTCAGTCAGTTATTCTAGGTTTGGGTGGCAAATTATGCTATTTCTACCAGCAAACGAAATGAATCACCTTCAAACACTCTCAGACGACTGTCTGAAAATAAGCATTTTTTGGATGGTTGGCTCCTCAAATACTCATTTTATTTTAGAGGTTTACTATAAAAAATAATGAACTCTGGAGAACAGAATTTCAAATTTGAAGAGCTCCTTAAAAGTTCAAATGGTTCTTGACTTGTTGTTTTCTTCTACCAAACACTTTGTCAAAGAAAGTAAGTCCTACTATCATTGAAAAAGAAAGCCACATTTTTCAAGAATGACACTGATAAGGTATTTCAGTTTCTGTTATATTTATCACAGTAAGTTCCAAAATAATAAAATATTTCCAGTGGTTGTCCTTGGAATAAGTTTTATTTGTACTACTTTCTGTGTTGAATTGCATAGCTCTATTATTTATGAAAAGATAGATTAAAACCAGGATAAGCTTTAGGGAAATTCAAGAGAATAACAAAAAAAAAACATATTTTCAGGGGTCTGAAATAGTCAAGACATAACTAGTTTTGCCATCTTTTGTTTTGGTAAAAGGTATACTGGTTGAAAGAAAATAAGCTAAATGAGAAAAGGCAGACAAGGCAGGTCAGTACATGGTTTCACTTTAGGCACCAAAAAAAAAAAAAAAAG
>NW_026007648.1:0-84629 GCF_001458135.2 Marmota marmota marmota
GGGCTAGGATTACTGTTAGGGTTTGGTTTAAGTTTAGAGTGGTCTTTAGAGCTAGTGTCAGTGTTAGGATATGAGTAAGGGTCAGGGTAAGTTTTAAGGTTAGGGTTAGGACTCGAATTAGGGCTAGGGTTATGTCTAGGTGTAGTGTTAGGTTTTGGTTTAAGTTAAGGTTTAGTGTTAGGGCTGTTGCTCAGTTTTGTTTTAGTCCTAGGTTTAGGGTTTGGGCTAGTTATAAGATTAGCATTAGGGTTAGGCTTAGGCTTTGGGTTAGGGTTAGATTTGGATTTAGCGTTAGATCTAGGATTAGGGCTAGGTCTAACTATAGGGCAAGGGTTAGGGCTAGGGTTATGGTTATGGTAACAGATAGGGTTAGAACTAGGGCTAAGGCTAGGATGAGAGTTAGAGTTAGTCTTAGGCCTAGGGTTTTGGTTAGTTTTATGGATAGGGCTAAGTTAGCGCTAGGATTAGGGCTAGGGTTAGTGTTCAGCTTAGGCCTAGTGTTAGGGGTAGGGTTATAGTTAATATTAGGGTAATGTATGTTGTTATAACTAGGTTTAGAGGTAGGGTGAGGGTTAGAATTTGGGTTAGGGCTAGGGTTAGGGTTAGGGTTATGAGTAAGTCTAGGTTAACGGCTAGGATGAGGGTAGGGTTTGTTGTAGTGTTAGGTCTAGATTTAGGGCTAGGGATAATGTCAGGTCTAGTGTTACGGTTTGGGTATATTTAGGGTTAGGTTTTTGTCTATGCCTCATGTAAGTGTTAGGCTTCAGGTAAGGGTGAGTTTTAAAGCTAGGTGTATTTTTAGGGTCAGGATCAGTGTTAGGGTTTGTTTTAGGTTAAGGTTTAGGAATAGGGCTCATTTGAGCATTAGGGTTAGTGTTAGGGTTATGGTAATTGATTGGGTTAGGTTTAGGTTTCAGAGTAGGTTTAGGACTTGGAGTCTTTAGGGCTAGCAAAACGGTTAGGGTTATGCCTTGGGTTAGCATTAGGATTAGGGTTATCATAAGGATAATATATAGATTTAGATCTATGGTTAGGGCTAGGGTTAGGTTAGGATTAGTGTTAGAGTTAGGTTAGATTTTGGGTTACGGCTAGTAAACCTAGCTTAGGGCTAGGGTTATGTTTAGGGTAAAGTTTAGGTTTTGAGGTAGGGTTGGGTCTAGGACGAGGGTTAGGTTTAGTGTTATGGTCAGGGTTATGTTTATAGTTAGGGCTAGGTTTTTCATTAGGGTTAGAATTAGGTTTTGGGTAATAGATTGAGTTAGATGTAAGGTTAGCTTTATGGTTAAGGCTAGGTTTAGGTTTAAGTTTAGTTTTAGGGCTAGGTTTACTGTTGGTTTTAGGGTAAGAGTTAGGGTTTAAGATAGGATTAACGCTATGGCAAGTTTTAGGTTTAGGATTAGGTCTAGGGTTAGGTTTTTGGTTAGGGTTAGGCTTTTTTTTTTAGGGTTATGGATAGGGTTATCATTAGAGTTAGGGTTATAGTTAGGGTAATGGCTAGGGTTAGAGCTAGTGTTAAGTATAGGGTTAAGGTTAGGATTAGTTCTATGGTTAGGGTTATGGTTAGGGATAATGCAAGGGTTATATTTAGAGTAAGTGTTAGGCTTTGAGCTAGGGTTAGGACTAAGTTGATGGTTGGGTTAGGGTTAGGACTAGGGTTAGGGTTAGGGTGAGGGTTATTCTTAGGGTAGGTTTAGGCCTCGATTAGGGTTAGGGTTATTTAAGTTTTGTGTTAGGTTTAGGCCTAGGGTTAGTGCTATGTGTAATGTAAGTTCTAGAGTTCTGATTAGAGCTAGTTTTAGGGTTAGGATTATGGCTAGGTCTAGTTTTAGGTTTAGGTTTTGGGTTAAGGTCAGGTTTAGAGCTAGGTTTAATGTTAGTTTCAGGGCCAGTGTTCAGGTTAAAGTGTGGGTTAGGGTGAAAACCAGAATAGAACTAGGGTTAGGTCTAGTGGTAGGGTTAGTGTTTTGTTTATGTTAAGGGTTATTGTTAGGGCTAGCACTAAGTTTTTGTTTAGGTCAAGGGCTAGAGTAATAGTTAGATTTAGATTAGGTTTAGGTATAGGGCTAGTGTTAGGTTTAGGTTTAGGTATCAGTTTACTGGTAGGGCTAGTTTCAGGTTTTGGTTTCTTTTTAGGGTCAGGTTTAGACCTCCAATTAGTGTTAGGGTCAGAATAAGGGTCAAGGTTAGGATGAGATTTTGGGTTAGGATTAGATCTAGAATGAGGGCTGGTGTTAGGTAGTAATAGGGTTATTGTTTGGGTTAGGCTAAGGATAAGGATTAGGACTAGAGTTAGCATTATGAATATGGTTTGGCTTAGGGTAATGGATAGAATTAGAGCTAGGTTAGGGCTAGGATTAGGGTTAGGTTTAGGGCTCGTTTTAGGGTTAGGTTTAGGGTTAAATCTAGTGTTAGTTCTTGGATTAGGGCTATTTTTTGTGTTAGAGTTATGGCTAGGGTTTGGCTAAGGCCAATGTAAGAACTAGGGTCATGATTAGGGTTAGTTTTAGGGTTAGGATTTCAGATAGGTCTAGTGTTAGCATTAGTTTTAGGGTTAGGGTGATATTTAGAGCTAGGGTTTGTGTTTGGATATGAGTCAGAGTGAGGGTTAGTTTTAGGCCTAGGACTCGAATTAGAGCTCAGTTTATGGCTAGTTATGGGTTAGGGTTTGGTTTATTTTAAGATTTAGGGTTAGAACAATGGCTCAGTTTTATTTTAGGGCTACGGCTTGGATTAGGGCTAGTTTTAGGATTAGCAATAGTGTTAGAGCTAGTTATAGAATGAGGTTTAGGCTTAAGATTAGGGTTAGATTTATAGTTATGG
This sequence comes from Marmota marmota marmota, assembly GCF_001458135.2. Taxonomy (NCBI): domain Eukaryota; kingdom Metazoa; phylum Chordata; class Mammalia; order Rodentia; family Sciuridae; genus Marmota; species Marmota marmota. Next base: position 2,821 of record NW_026007648.1, read on the forward strand.
TTAGATGTAGGGATAGGGCTATGGCTAGGCTTAGGGCTAAGGTTAGGGCTATGGTGAGGCTTATGGTAATGAATAGAATTATAAATAGAAATAGGGCTATGGTGTGAGTTAGAGTTAGTCTTAGGGCTAGTGGTAGGGTAGGTTAAGTTTAGGGTTCAAATAGGGCTAAGATTAGCACAATGATTAGTGTTAGGTTTAGGCCTATGGTTAGGGCTAGGGTTACGGTTAGTTTTAGGGGAAGGAATGGGGTTATATAGCTAGGTTCAGTGCTAGGGCGAGGGTTATATTTAGGGATAGGGCTAGGGTGAGGGTGAGGGTTAGGATTAAGTCTAGGTTTAGGGCTAGGATGAGGGCTAGGTTTTGCATTAGGGTTATGGCTAGGATTAGGGCTAGGGATAATGTCAGGTCTAGGGTTATGGTTAGGGATAGTGATAGGGATAGGTTTATGGCTAGGTATAGTGTAAGGGTTGGGTTTAATGTAGGGCTCAAGTATAGAGCTAGGTTATTATTAGGGTCAGAGTATGGTTAAGGTTTAAGGTCCAGGAACAAATTAACATTAGGGTTAGGGTTGGGGTTAGAGTAATGGATAGAGTTAAGTTTACAGTTCAGGTTAGGTTTTGAGTAATGTATAGGGTTAGTGTTAGGGGTAGGGTTAGGTTTAGTCAGAGGGTTAGCATTTGGTTTAAGCTAACCAAATGAATAGGTTTAGTGCTAGTGTTAGGGCTTAGGTTAAGGTTAGGAGTAGGGCTAGAATTTGGGTTACTCCTAGGGTTAGTGTTAGTGTTCAGTTTAGGGTAAGTGTTAAGGTTTGAGCTAGGTTTAGGGCTAGGGCAAGGGTTAGGGTTAGAATCAGGGCTACAATTAGGGCTACAGTTAGGGTTAGAGTTAGGGTTAGGGCTAGGGTTAGCATTAGGGTTAGGGTTATGTTTAAGGTAATGGATAAAGTTAGACCTAGGATTTGGGCTATGGTTACACTTAGGATTAGGGATAGGATTAGGGTTAGATTTATAGCTACGGTTATGTTTAGAGTAAGGGTTAGAGTTTGAGTTAGGGTTAGGGCTAGGGCAAGAATTAGGTTTAGCGTTTGTGCTAGATTTAGGATAAAGGTTATGCTTAGGTCTAGGTTTAGGGCTTGTATTAGGGCTAGGTTTTGTGTGAGGTTTATGGCTAGTGTTAGGGCTATGGGTAATGTAAGAGCTAGGGTTATGGTTATGCCTAGTTTTTTGGGTTAGGGTTATAGATATGTCTAGTGTTATGTTTAAGTTTTGGGAGAGGATAAGTTTTAGAGATAGGGTTTGTGTTAGGGTTAGTGTCAGTGTTCGGGTTAGCATTGGGTTTATTGTTAGGGCCAGAATTAGAACTAGAGTTAGGTCTAGAGCTAGGGTTAATCTTTGCGTTAGGTTAATGGTTATTTTAGGGCTAGGTCTAGGTTTTTGTTTAGGACTAGGGCTAGAGTTATGNGAGTTAGTTTTATGGTTCTGTCTAGGTTTAGCTTTAGGTTTATAGTTAGGGTGCAAGTAGGTTTAGGTTTAGGTCTATGGTTATCATGATGTTTATGGTTAGGGTTAGGGTAATGGGTGGGGTTAGAGCTAAGGTGAAGTCTAGTTTTAAGTTTACGAATAGGGCTAGCGTTAGGGTTAGGGTTAGGCTTTTCATTTTCTTAAGGTTAGTTTAAGGGTAAGTGTCAGGGATTGAGTAAGTTTTAGGGCTAGGTTGAGGCTTCAGGTTAGAATCAGGGCTAAGGATAGAATTAGGGTTAGGTTTAGGGTTAGGGCTAGGTTTAGCATTAGGGTTAGGGTCATGGTTAGGTTAATGGATAGAGTTAGACCTAGGGTTTGTGCTATGGTTATAGTTAGGATTAGGGCTACGATTGGGGTTAGGTTTTGGGCTAGGGTTATGTTTAGGTTAAGAGCTAGGGTTTGATCTAGTGTTAGTGATAGGGCTAGGTCGAGGATTAGGTTCAATCTTAGGTCTTCGGACAGAATTATCGTAAGTTTAGGGTTAGGGTTAAGGTTAGGGCTAGGGTTATCATTAGGGTTAGGTTAAGGGTTAGGGTAATGGATATGGTTAGATGTAGGTTTAGGTTTATGTTTAAGGTTAGATTTAGTTTTAGGGTTAATGTTAAAGCTACAGTTATGTTTAGGTTTATGGTATGGGTTAGGTTTTGAGCTAAGGTTAGGGCTATGGTGAGTGTTAGGTTTAGAGTTAGATCTATTGTTACTTTTTAGGTTAGGGTTATGGTTTCAGTTAGGGTTAATGCTAGGGTTATCAATACAATTAGGTGTAGGGTTAGGAAAGTTGTAGGTTTCGAGCTAGGTTTTGGGATATGGTTAAGTTTATGGTTAGGGCTAGGGTTACGGTTTAGAGTAAGGTATAGGTCTATGTTTATATTTATGGTAAGGGTTAGGCTTTGAGTAAGGCTTAAGACTAAGGCTAGGGGTAGGTTTATGGTTAGGGTTAGGGCTAGGGTTAGGGTTGGGGTTACGCTTAGGGCTAGATTTAGACCTAGAATTTGCTCTAGGTTTTGTGTTAAGTTAAGGCATAGAGTTAGGGCTATGGTTAATGTAAGTGCCAGGATTATGATTAGGGCTAGTTGTAAGGGTTAAGGTTATGGCTATGTATAGTGTTAGGTTTAGGTTTTAGAGATAGGTTTAGTGTTAAAGGTGGGGTCAGTGTTCAGGTTAGAGTTAGATCTAAGGTTAAAGCCAGAATTGGGACTAGGTTTATGTCTAGGGGTAGGGTTAGTCTTTGCATTAAGTTAAGGGTCATTGTTAGGGTAAGGCTAGGTTTTTGTTTAGGTCTAGAGCTAGAGTTAAGTCTAGATTTAGGATTAAGTTTAGGTCTACTGCTAATGATAGGGTCTGGTTTAGATATAAGGTTACAGGTAGGGCAAGTGTTATGGTTTGGTCTAGTGTTAGGGTCAGGTTTAGACCTAAGTTAGTGTTATGGTCAGAATAAGGGTCAGGATTAGGGTTAAATTTTAGGATACGGTTAGACCTATAATGAGGGCTAGGGTTAGGACTATTAACATGGTGAGAGGTTTGATTAGGCTGAGGATTAAGGATAGGTCTAGGGTTACCATTAGGTTTAGGGTTTTTCTTAGGGTTAGGGATAGGGTTAGAGCAAGTGTTAGGGGTAGGGTTAGGGTTAGGTTTAGGGTTAAAGCTAGGTTTAGGGCACGGATTAGGGCTAGTTTTTGTGTTAGTGTTGGGGCTAGGGTTAGGACAACAGGTAATGTAAGAACCAGGGATACAATTAGGGTTAGCTTTGCGGTTAGGGATAGGGGTAGTTCTAGTGTTAGTGTTAGATTTACGGTTAGGTTGATATTTAGAGCTAGAGTTATTTTTAGGACAAGAGTCAAGGTCAGGGTTAGATTTAGGGTTTGAGTTAGGACTCAAATTAGGGCTAGGTTTACTGTTAGGATTCGGTTTAAGGTTAGCATCATGTTTAGAGCTAGGGTGAGTGTTAGGATATTAGTCAGGGTCAGGGTACGCTTTAAGGTTAGGGTTAGGACTCGATTAGGGTAGGATTAGTTTTTGTAGTAGTTTAGGGTTCGGTTTAAGTTAAGGTTTAGTGTTAGGTCTATTGTTCAGTTTTGTTTTAGTCCTAGGGTTAGAGTTAGCGCTAGTTTTACAATTAGTATTAGGACTAGGGCTAGTGTTAGTGTTAGGCTTAGACTTAGGGTTACATTTATAATTATGTTAGGTCTAGGATTAAACTAGGATGAAGGATAGGACAAGGGTTAGGGCCAGGGTTAGAGTTATGGTAAGGGATAGGTTTAGAACTAGGAATAGGGCTAGTGTGAGAGTAAGAGTTAGTGATAGGGCTAAAATTAGAGTTGGGTTTGGGATAGGGTTAAATTAGAGCTAGGATTAGGACTAGGGTTAGTGTACAGCTTAGGCCTATCAAGAGGGATAGGGTTAGGTTTAAGTTTAGGATAAAGAATGGCGTTATAGCTAGGTTTAGACATAGGGTGAGGGATAGAGTTAGGGTTAGGTCTACGGCTGGGCTTAGGGTTATGATTAAGGCTAGGTTTAAGGCTAGGATGAGGGCTAGTGTTTGTATTAGATTCAGGGCTAGGATTAGTGCTAGGGCTAATATCAGGTCTAGCATTAGGGTTAAAGGTAGTTTTAGGGTTAGGCTTATGGCTACGTCTAGTGTAAGGGATAGGTTTAGGGTAAGGGTCAGGTTTAGAGCTCAGGTAATTATTAGGATAAGTATTTGGCTTAGGTAAGGATTTAGGTTTACTGCTCAAATTAGCATTAGGGTTAGGGTTAGGGATATAGTTAGGGTTTGTTTTAAGGTTCAGGTTTGGTTTAGGGTAATTGATATGATTAGCGTTAGTGATAGGGCTAGGTTTAGGCTTAGGGTTAGCATTAGTGTAAGGTTTATGTTTAGGGGAATTGATAGGGTTAGAGCTTAGGTTAGAACTAGAGTTATGGTTAGGAATATGCCTTGAGATAGGGTTAGAATTAGTGTTAGAACTAGGGTTAGCTTTAGGGTTATGTTTAGCATAAAGTTTAGGTTTTGAGCTAGGGTTAGGGCTAGGTTTAGGGATAGGTCTAGGGATAGGATTATGGTAGGTTTTGGTTTAGGATTAGAGTTAGGGCTAGGGTTATCACTAACATTAGGGTTAGGGTTAAGGTAATGGATAGGGTTAGGTTAGGTTTAGATATTTTTAGAGTTAGAATTAGTGATAGGGTTAGGATTAGAGCTATGGTTATGTCTAGGCTTACGGTTAGGTTTATGGTTTGATCTAGAGTTAGGGCTATGCTGAGTTTGATTTTAGGGTTATGTCTATGGTTAGTTATCCAATTAAGGTTAGGGATAACGTTAGGTTTTGGGCTAGGATTATCAGTAAATTTAGATTTAGGGTTAGGGTAATGTGTAGTTTTAGAGCTAGGTTAAGTTTAGGATTTGGTCTAGGGTTAGTGTGAGAGTTAGGTATAGGTCTAGGCTTATGTTTAGGGTAAGGGTTAGGCTTTTAGCTATCTTAGGACTAAGGTGAGGGCTAGAGTTAGGTATAGGGCTAGTGTTAGGGTTAGGGTTATGTTAAGGGCTAGGTTTAGGCCTAAAATTAGCTCAATGTTTAGTGTTAGGTTTAGGCCTACAGTTAGTGCTATGGGTAATGTAAGATCTAGGGTTATGATTAGGGCTAGTTTTAGGGTTAGGGTTATGGCTGGGTCTAGAATTAGGTTTAGGTTTTGGTTAGTTTCAGGTTTAGAGGTAGGTTTAGTGTTAAAGCCAGGGTCAGTGTTTGGGTTAGAGTTAAATTTAGGGTTAAAGCCAGAATTAGGACTAGGTTTAGGTCTAGGGGTACAGTTAGTGTTTGGGTTAGGTAAAGTTTTTTTTAGGGCTAAGTCTATGTTTTTGTTTACGTCTAGAGCGAGAGTTCAGGCTAGATTTAGAATTAAGTTTAGGTCTAGAGCTAGTTGGAGGTTTAGGTTTAGGTATAACATTACAAGTAGGGCTAGTGTTAGTGTTTAGTTTACAGTTAGGGTCAGGTTTAGACTAAGGCTTTATGTTATGGTCAGAATAAGGGTCAAGGTTAGGGTTAGGGTTTGGAATAGCATTAGAGATAGAATGATATCTAGGGTTATGACTATTAATAGGGTTAGGATTTGGTTAGCCTAAGGATTAGGGAGAGGTCAAGGATTACCATTAGGACTAAGGTTTTGCTCAGGGTAAGGCATAGGTTTTGGCCTAGGGTTAGGTTTATGGTTAGGGATAAAGCTAGGTTTAGGGCTCAGATTAGGGCGAGTTTTTGTGTGAAGTTTAAGTCTAGGGTAGGCAACGGCTAATATAAGGACTAGGGTTACAATTAGGGTTAGGGTTAGGGGTAGGTCAAGTATTAGGGTTAGGTTTAAGATTAGGGTGGTATTTATAGCTAGAGTTAGTGTTAGGATATCAGTCAGGTCAGGGTTAGTTTTAGGGTTAGGTTTAGAACTCGAATTAGGGCTTGGTTTACTTTAGGGTTCAGTTAAAGTTTAGGGTGGTGTTTAGAGCTAGGATGAGTGTTATGATATAAGTCAGGTTCAGGGTTATTTTTAAGGATATAATTAGGACTCAATTTAGGGCTAGGGTTAGTCTAACTGTAGTGCTAGGGTTTGGTTTAAGTTAAGGTTAGTGTTAGGCCTTTTGCTCGGTTTTGTTTTAGTGTTATGGTTAGGGATAGGGCTAGTTTTATGATTAGCTTTAGGGTTAGGAATAAAGTTATGGTTAGGTTTAGGATTAAGGCTAGATTTAAGGCTAGGATTAGGGCTAGGTTTTGGGTTAGGTTTAGGGCAAAAATTAGAACTAGGACTAATGTCAGGTCTAGGTTTATATTAAGTGATATTTTTTAGGGTTAGATTTATGGCTAGGTCAAATTAAAGTGTTACGTTTAGGGAAAGTGTCAATTTAAGAGCTGGGGTATTATTAGGCTCAGGGTCAGGCTTCGGGTTTGGGTTAGGTTAAGGTTTAGGGTTAAGGCTCAAATTAGCATTAAGTTAGAATTAGGGTTAGGGTAATGGATAATGTTAAGTTTAGGGTTCAGTTTAGATTTAAGGTAACGGATATGGTTAGGGTTTGTGATAGGTTTAGGGTTAAGCCTAAGGTTAGCATTAGGGTTATGGGTATTTTTAAGGTAATTTATAGGGTTAGACCTAGGGTTAGGGCTAGAATAATGGTTAGGATTAGGGCTAGAGTTAGGGTTATGGACAGGGTTAGGGAGAGGGTTACACTTAGGATTAGGTTTAGGTGACTGTTTAGGGTTTGAGCTAGGATTTTTGCTATGGCTAAGGTTAATTTATGGTTTGTTCTAGGGTTATGGTCATGGTTAGTGTTATGGTTATGGCTAAGGTTATCATTAGGGTTAGGGTATAGGTTTAGATGTCAAGTTAAATATAGGTTTAGGTTGAGGTTAGTGTTAGGTTTAGGTTTAGGATTAGGGTTAGGGTTTGAGCTAGCTTAGATTTAGGGTTAGGGTTATATTTACTGTTAGTTCTAGGGTTAGGTTTATGTTTAGAGTTAGGGTAGCTTTAGCTTTAGGTCTAGTGTTATCATTAGGGTTAAGGTTAGGGTTACAGTATTGGGTATGGTTTGAACTAGGGTTAGGACTAGGGTTAAGGTTAGGATTAAGGCTGGGGTTAGGGTTAGGGTTTGGCCTTGGGTTAGTGTTAGCTTTAGGTTAAGTGTAAGGATTAGGGATTGAGCTAGGTTTAGGGCTAAGGCGAGGGTTAGGGTTACAGTCTGGGCTAGGGTAGTGTTAGGATTACATTTAGGGCTAGGATTAGCATTAGTTTTAGGGTTAGGATTAAGATTAGGGTAATATATAGTGTAATGGATAGAGTTAGAGCTAGGGTTTGGGCTATGGCTAGAGTTAGGGTTAGGGCTAGAGTTAGGGTGAGGTTTACTCTTTGGGCTAGGGTTATGTTTGGGGTAAGGTTTAGGGTTTGAGCTAGGGTTAGGGCTAGAATGAGAGTTAGGGTTACGGTTAGGGCTAGATTTTGTGTGAGGTTTAGGGGTAGTTTTAGGTATATGGGTAATGTAAGAGCTAGAGTTATGGTTATAGCTAGATTTAGATTTCCTGTAGTGTTAGGGTTAGTTTTTGGATTAGGATAATGTTTAGAGTTAGGGTTTTTGTTAGGGTGTCAGTGTTCAGTTTAGAAATAGGTTTAGGGTTAGGTCCAGAATGAGGACTAGGGTAGGTCTAGGGGTAGATTTAGTGTTTGGTTTAGGTTAATAGTTATTGTTAGGGCTAAGGCCAGGGTTATGGCTATATTTACAATTAGTTTTAGGTCTAGGGCTAGTGTTAGTGTTAGGTTTATGGTTAGGGTTACTGGTAGGGCTAGTGTTAGGTTTTGGATAAGGTTTAGGTTCAGGTTTAAACCTAGGTTTAATGTTAGGGTCAGAATAAGGGTCAGAATAAGAGTCAGTGTTAGGTTTAGGATTTGGGTTAAGTTTAGAGCTAGAATGAGGGCTAGGTTTAGGACTAGTAATAGAGTTAGGGTTTGAGGTAGGCATAGAATTAGGGTTAGGACTAGGGTAGCAATAGGGTGAGGGTTTGACTAAGTGTAAGAAATAGGGTTAGAGCTAGGATTACGACTAGGGATAGGGTTAAGGTTCGGGCCCGTGTTAGGATTAGGTTTAAAGCTAGGATTAGGCATTGGATTAGGGCTAGGTTTTGTGTTAGATTTAGGGCTATGGCTAATTTAAGAACTGGCATTATGATTAGGCCTAGTTTTAGGGTTAGGTTTAGGTTGATGTCTAGTGTTAGGATTAAGTTTAGGGATAGGGTGATGTGTAGAGCTAGGTTTAGTTTTAAGGTCAGAGTCGGGGTAAGTATTAGTTCTAGGGTTACAGTTAGGACTCGAATGAGGGCTAGGGTTAGGGCTAGGTGTAGGGGTAGGGTTTGGTTAAGGTTAAGGTTTAGGGTCAGTGCTATGGCTCGGTTTGGCTTGAGGGCTAGTTCTAGAGTTAGAGCTACTTTCAAATTTGCATTAGGGTTAGAGCTAGTGTTAAGGTGTGGTTTTGGCTTAGGGTTAGGGTTAGATTTAGAGTTAGGGTTAGATCTAGGTTTAGGGCTACAGTGAAGGTTAGAGATAGGTTTAGGGCTAGGTTTTGAGTTATCATAAGTGATAGGGTTAGAACTAGGGTTAGGGCTAGGGCGAGAGTTAGAGTTAGTGTTAGTGTTAGGGTAAGATTTAGGATTAGAATTAGGGCTTAATTAGGACTAGGATTAAAGATAGGGTTAGTAGTAAGGCTGAGCCTAGGATTATGGCTAGGGTTATGGTTATGGTTATAGTTAGGTATGATGTTATACATAGCTTTAGAACTAGGGTGAGGGTTAAAATTAGGGTTAGGTTTATGGTTAGGGTAAGGTTTAGGATTAAGTCTAAGTTCAGGGCTAGGATTAGGGCTAGAGTTTATTTAGGCTTAGATCTTCATTAGGGCTTGGGCTAATGTCAGGTCTAGGGTTATGGTCAGAGATAGTTTTAGGGTTAATATTATTAGGTTAGGATTAGGTTTATGGATATAGTTAGGTGTAGGTTTCAGGTTAGGTCTAGGGTAATGTATAGGTTTAGGGTTAGGAATAGGTTTAGGATTATCCTAGGGTTAGCATTTAGGGTTAGGATTAGGATTAGGGTAATATATATAGGGTTACAGCTGAGGTTAGGGCCAGGTTTATGGTTAGGATAAATGCTAAATTTAGGGTTAGGTTTTGGGTTATGTCAAGGGTTAGGGTTATGTTTAGGGTACGGTTTTGAGCTAGAATTAGGGTTAACGTTAGGGTTAAAGGTAGTGTTAGGGCTCCAATTAGGGATAGGTTTGGGGTTAGGTTAGGGCTAGGTTTAGGGCTACAGCCAATGTAAGAGCTAGGGTTATGTTTAGAACTAGTTTTAGGGTTAGGGCTAGGGTTTAGAATAGTATTAGGGCTAGAGTTAGGGTTACGACTAGGGCTAGGGTAAGGGTTTGGGTAAGGTTTAGGGTACAGATTAGGTTTTGAGCTAGGGATAATGCTACTGTGAGTGTTAGGTTTAGGATTATGTCTAGGTTTAGATTTTCTGTTAAGGTAAGGGTTAGTGTTACAGTTAGGGCTAAGGTTATCTTTAGAGTTAGGTTAATTGTCAGAGTGAGATGTCGGGTTAGGGTTAACGGTAGCTTTAAGTTTAGGGTTAGTGTTAAGGTTTGGGCTAAGATTATCATTTGAGTTATGGTAATGGATAGGGTTAGATGTCAGGTTAGGGTAAGGGGTAGTTTTAGGTTTAGGGTTAGTGTTAGGGTTTGGGCTAGGGTTAGGGTTAGAGTAAGGGTTAGGGTTTTATCTAGGATTAAGGCTACGATGAGGGATAGGTTTAGGGTTAGGTCTAGGATAAGGTTTACAATTAGGATTAGAGCTAGGGTTATCATTATGGTTAAGGTTCAGTTTAGGGTAATGGATAATTTTAGAGATAGTATTAGGGCTATTGTTAACATTATGATTAGGGCTAGGATTAGGATTAGGTTTAGGGATAGGGCTAGGGTTATGTTTAGCATTCGTTTTGGGTTTTATCTAAGGTTAGGTCTAAGGCGAGGGTTAGGATTAGCATGAGGGTGAGGCTTACTGTAAGGAATAAGTTTAGGTTAGGGTTAGGGTTACGCTTTGGGCTAGATTTAGGCCTAGGATTAGGGCTAGGTTTTGTGTTAGGTTTAGAGCTAGTTTTAGTGCTATGATGATGTAAGTGTTATGTTTATGGTTATGGATATATCTAGTGTTAGGTTTAGGTTTTGGTTAGGGTCAGTTTTATAGCTACGGTTAGTGTTAGTGTCAGGATCTGTGTTTGGATTAGGATTAGGGTTAGGGTTAGCCAGAATTAGGATTGGTTAGGTCTAGAGGTAAGGTTAGTGTTTGGCTTAGGTTAAGGGTTATCATTAGAGCTAGTTCTAGGTTTTTGCTTAGGTCTTGTTAAAGATATGTCTAGATTTAGGATTAGGTTTAATCTAGGGCTAGTTTTAGGGTTAGGTTTAGATATAAGGTTATGAGTAGGGCTACTGTTAGGGTTTGGTTTAGGTTCAGGATCAGAATAAGGGTCAGGGTTAGGGTTAGAATTTTGGGTTATAGTTATAACAAGAATGAGGGCGAGGGTTAGGTCTAGTAATAGGTTTAGGGTTTGGGTTAGACTAAGGATTAGTTATAGGACTAGGGTTAGAATTAGGGTTGGGGTTTGGCAAGGGTAAAGTACAAGGTTAGAGATAGGGTTAGAGCTAGGGTTCGGGTTCGGGTTAGGGCTATGTTAGGGTTAGGGTTAGAGTGAAAGCTAGGGTTAGGTATCAGAATTGGGCTAGGTTTGATTAGCATTAGGTTTTAGGTTATGGCTAATGTATAATCTAGGGTTATGATTAGAAGTAGTTTTAGAATTAGGGGTAGGACCAGGTCTAATGTTAGGTTAAGGTTTAGTTTTAGGGTGATGTTTGGAGGTAGGGTTAGTGTTAATGTCAGAAACAAGTTTAGGGGTAGATTTAGGGTCAAGATTAGGACTCATATTAGGGCTAGGCTTAGGGCTAGATATAAGGTTAGGGTTTGGTTTAGGTAAAAGTTTAGGGTTAATGTTATGGCTCAGTTTTGTTTTAGGGCTAGGCCTATGGTTAGGGCTAGTTTTAGGATTAACATTAGTGTTAGGGCTAGTGTTACAGTTAGGTTTAGTTGTAGAATTAGGGTTTGATTTTAGAGTTAGGTTTAGATCTAGGGTTGGGGGAAGTTTCAAGGTTAGGCCTAGGGTTACCCTAGGCTATGGCTAGGAATAAGGTTATGGTAAGTGTTCAGGTTAGATTTAGGGCTAGGGCTAGAGCGAGAGTTATAGTTAGTCTTAAAGCTAGTATTAGGGTTAGGTTTAGGATTAGGGATAGAGTTAGTGTTAGGGTTAGTCCTAGGGTTAAGGTTAGGGCTAGGTTTTGGGTTAGGTTTAGGGTAAGCAATGGGGTTATAACTAGGTTTAGGGCTAGGGAAAAGGTTAGAATTAGGGTTATGGTTATGATTAAGACTAGATTTGGGCTAGGATGAGAGCTAGTGTTCATGTTAGGGTTAGGGCTAGGATTAGGGCTGGGACTAATGTCAGGTCTAGGGTTACAGTTAGAGATAGGTTTCGGTTTATGTTTATGATTAGGTCTAGTGTAAGGGTTAGATTTAGGGTAAGGGTGAAGTTTACAGCTATGTGTATTATTAGGGTCAGTGCTTGGCTTAAGGTTTGGTTTAGGTTAAGGTTTAGGTTTAGGGCTTGAATTAGCATTAGGGTTAGAGTTAGGGTTAGGGTAATGAATAGGCTTAGAATTAGGGTTCAGGTTAGTTTTAAGGCAATGGATAGGTTTAGGGATTGTGATAGGGTTAGGGTTAAGCCTAGGGTTAGCATTAGGGTGAAGATTATGGTTAGGGTAATGGATAAAATTAGAGCTAGTGTTAGGGCTAGGCTTATGGTTATGATTAGGTTTAGGATTAGGGTAGTTGATATAATTAGATCTATGGTTAGGGCTATGGTTAATGTTAGGTTTAGAGCTAGTTTTAGGTTTGGTTTTGGGACAGGGCTAGAGTTATGTTAAGGGTAAACATTAGGATTTGACCTAGGGTTCGGTCTAAAGCGAGGCTTAGGGTTAGGTTTAGGGCTAGTGTTAGGTTTAGGGTTACAATTAGGGCCTTGTTCAGGCCTAAAATTAGGGCTAGGTTTTGTGTTAGTTTAGGCCTAGGGTTAGGACTATGGGTAATGTAAGAGCTAGGGTTATGATAGGGCTACTTTTAGGGTTAGGGTTAGGGTTATGGCTAGGTCTAGTGTTAGGATTAGGTTTTTGTTTAGGGTGAACTTTAGAGTTAGGATTATGTTAGGATCAGGGCTATTGTTCAGGTTGGAGTTAGTGTTGGGTTTAGTGCCAGTATTAGGACTAGGGTTAGGTCTAGGGGTAGGGTTAGTGTTTGGGTTAGGTATTATTAGGGCTAGGGCTAGGTTATTGTTCAGGTCTAGGGCTAGAGGTATTGATAGATTTAGGATTAAGTTTAAGTCTAGGGCTAGTGTTAGGTTTAGGTTTAAGTATACGATTACTGGTAGGGCTAATGTTAGGGTTTGGTTTTGGGTTAGGGTCAGGTTTATATCTGCCATTAGTATTAGGGTCAGAATAAGTGTCAGAGTTACTGTTTGGGTTTATGTTAGGGTTTGAGCTAGAACGAAGAATAGGGTTAGGACTAGTAATAGAGTTAGGGTTTGGGTTAGGCTCTGGATTATGTTTAGAACTTGGGTTAGCATTAGTTTTAGGGTTTAGCTTAAGGTATGGATAGGGTAAAAGCTAGGTTTAGATCTAGGGTTAGGGTGTGGATTAGGTCTAGTTTTAGGGTTAGGGTTAAAACTAGGGTTAGCCCTTGGCTTATGGCCAGGTTTTGGTTTAGGTTGGGGCTAGGGTTAGGCCTACAACTAATGTATAAACCAGGGTTATGATCAGGGCTACTTTTTGGGTAAGAGTTATGGCTAGATCAAATGTTAGAGTTAGGGTTACCATTAGCGTGATGTTTAGAGCTAGGGTTAGTGTTAGGGTGAGGGTCACTGTTTGAGTTATAGTTAGGGTTAGGTTTAAACCCAATATTATCACTAGAGGTAGGTCTAGGGGTAGGGTTAGTGTTTGTGTTAGGTTAAGGGTAATCATTAGGGCTAGGGCTAGGTTTTTGTTTAGGTCTAGGGCTAGAAATATGGCTGGATTTAGGATTAGGTTTAGGTCTAGGGCTAGTGTTAGGGTTAGGTTTAGGTATAGGTTTATTGCTAATGCTAGTGTTAGGGTTTGGTTTATGGTTATGGTCAGTTTTAGACATATGGTTACCTTTAGGGTCAGAATAAATATCAGGGTTAGGTTTAGGGTTTGGGTTATGGTTAGAGTTACAATGAGAACTAGGGTTAGGACTAGTAATAGGGTGAGGGTTTGGGTTAGGCTAAGGATTAGAGTTAGTCCTAGGGTTAGCATTAGGGTTAGGGTTAGCTTAGGGTAAGGGATATGATTAGAGCTAGGATTAGGGCTGTTTAGGGTTAGGGTTAGGGCTAGTGTTCTGTTTAGGTTAGGGTTAAAGCTAGGGTTAGGTCTTGCATTAAGGCTAGGTTTTGGTTAGAGTTAGGGTTAGTTTTAGAGTTATGGCCAATGTATGGACTAGGGTTATGATTTGGGCAACTTATAGGATTAGGGTTAGGACTAGGTCTAGTGGTAGAGTTAGGTATAATGTTTAGAGCTAGGGTTAGTGTTAGGGTTAAATTCAAGGTCAGAGTAGTTTTAGTGTTAGGGTTTGGCCTCGAATTAGGGCTAAGGTTAGGGCTAGAAATAGGGTTAGTTTTCGGATTAGGTTAAGTTTTTAAAGTTATGGCTATGGCCTGGTTTTGTTTTAGGTCTAGTGTTATGTTTAGGTTTAGGGTTAGGGTGATGTTTAGAGCAAGGTTTATGTTAGGGTTAGTGTCAGAGTCAGGGTTAGTTTTAGGGTTAGTGTTAAAACTCAAATTAGGGCTAAAGTTAGTACTAGTTATACAGTTAGAGTTTGGTATATAGGTTGGTTTTGTTTTAGGGCTAGGGCTATGGTTACGGCTAGATTTTGGATTAGCATCAGGGTTAGGGCTAGTATAAGGTTAAGTTTTAGGCTTAGGGTTAGGGTTATGGTTAGATTTTGAGTTAGGGTTAGATCTAGGGTTAGGGATGGGGCTAGAGCTAGGGTTAGGGTTAGGGTGAGGGATAGGAGTATGTTAACAAATATAGTTAGAACTAGGGATACGACTAGGGTGAGAATTAGTCTTAGTTATAGTAGTAGTTTTAGGATTAGGGTTAGAGTTAGGGCTAAATTAGGACTAGGATTAGGGCTAGGATTAGGGCTAAATTAGGGCTAGGATTAGGGCTAGGTTTAGTGTTAGAGTTACGGCTAAATTAGGGTAGGATTAGGGCTAGATTTAGGGTTAAGGTTAGAGCTAATTTAGGGTTTAGGATTAGGGCTAGTGTTAGTGTTAGGGTTAGGGCTACATTAGGGCTAGTATTAAGGCTAGGGTTAGTGTTATGGTTAGACTAAGGGGTTGGGCTAGAGTTAGGTTTAGCATTGGTGTTAAGGTTAAGTTTAGAAGAATGTGTGAGGTTATATCTAGCTTTAGGGATAGGGTGAGGTTTAGAATTAGGATTAGGCCTAGGATTATGTTTCAGTTTAGGATTAAGGATAGGTTTAGGGATAGGTTAAGGGCTAGGTTTTCTCTTAATGTTATGGCTAGGACCAGGTCTAGAGCTAATATCATGTCTAGGGTTAACATTAAAAATAATTTTAGAGTTAGGATATTGCTACGTGTAGTGTAAGAGTTAGGTTTAGTTTAAAGGTCAGCTTTAGGGCCTGGGTTATTATTAGGGTCAGGGTCAGGGTCAGAGTTAGCATTTGGTTTAGCTAAAGGTTTAGGGTTAAGGATTGAATAAGCATTAGGGTTAGGTTTTGGATTAGGGTAATGGATAGAGTTTAGTTTAGGTTTCAGTTAAGGTTTAGGATAATGGATGAGTTAGGTTTAACAATCGGGTTAGGGTTACCATTAGGGTAAGGGTTATGTTTAGTGTAATGGATAGGTTTAGAGCTAGGGTCGGGGTTATGTTATCAGTTGGATTAAGTCTAGAATTAGGGTTAGGTTTAGGGATAGGTCTAGGGTGTGATTTAGGGTAAGATTTAGGGTTAGGGTAAGTGTTAGGTTTAGGGCTAGGATTAAGGTTAGTCTTAGTGCTAAGGTTAGGGTTAGGGTTAGGGTTAAGTTTAGGGATGATTTTGCACGCTCCAGCTTTGGGAAACTTTCACAAGGAAGAAACCGTAGTGCCCACATAGAACTGATTGAGTGTATGCAGTTTTAAGCAGCGAGCACCAACCATGTTTGATTTCAAGTTCCATTTCCATTTAACCGTATATGTCAAAATGAAGGAAACCTTAAAATACAAACTGTTCTTGACAGCAAACCATTGAAGGGATAAGGCCCAAACCCTGGGAAAATAGTAAGGCTAGGTAAAAGACGAATTATGCCAAGTATCAAATGAGTTTGAACAAAACTCACTCTAACTCTAACACTAGATCTAACCCAATCCTAATCTAATTCTAACCTGTTTAGAGTACCTATGATCATAGGAGTCCCAAACTTGGAGAGCCTAGCGGGCAACTTAACAGATGAATCTTGTGCAGTATGAAAGAAATTTGATGAAAAATTTGGGGAGGTATTTCATATTTGTTCATATGAAATCCATTCATATTTTTCAGTTTTTTTCTTAAAGTGCTCATGGATAAATTGTTTTTCATGCTTCAGCTTAAGGTACTTTCACAAAGAAAAACCAAAGAGTGCCCAGAGAAAGCTGACTGAGTGTGAGATTTCATGCAGCTAGAATCAACCCTGTTTTATTTCTAGCTCCATTGCATTCACACCTATAGGCCATAATGAAGTGAAACCTAAAAATTCAAACTGTTCCTGACACTGAACCATTGAAACTTGAAGGCCCAAACTTGGGGAGCCTACTAAGGATAGGTCAAGGATGAATCCTGTACAGTATCAAATTAATCCAACAACAACAAAAAAAATCGAAGCTCTTTCAGTACATGGGTATTGTGCTTCCTCCTAAAGCACTCAGAGATAAAGCTGTTACTTTCTACTTCATCTTAGGGCTGCTACTTCCATGGCAAACACCAGATTATGCTCACTGAAAATTGATGGACTATGTGAAGTTTCAAGCAGCTAGCCCAAACCCTGTTCGGTTACCAATTTCATTTCCATTCACCCCTATAGGGCAAAAAGAATAGAAAAATGAAAAGTGAAACTGTTCCTGAAAGCAAACCCTTTATTTGGGAGGCCCAAATATTTGGAGTATAATAAAAATTGGAAAAAGATGAATCCTGCACCGTATCATAGAAACTTGAAAACAAAACTAACCTTAACCTGTTTAGAGTCCCTTTGATACTAGAAGTCCCACACTTCGGGAGCCAACTTGGGTAGGCTAACAAATGAATCATTCACAATATCAAAGAAATCTGACCAAATAAATCGGGAGGTAGTTCAGTACATGCCTATTTTCCTGTTTTATCCTAAAGTGCTCTCACATAAAGTTGCTTTGCATGCTTCAGCTTAGGGCTACTTTTACAAGAAATAAACTAGAGAATGCCCATAGAAAACTGATTGAGTGTGTGAGGTTTGAAGTAGCTAGCACCAACTCTGTTGGATTTCCAGCTCCATTTCCATTTACATGCATAGGTCAAAATGAAATGAAAACTTAAAATACAAACTGTTCAAGAGAGCAAACCCTTGACCCAAGAGTCCCAAACCTAGAGAATATAGTAATGCTAGGTAAAAGTTGAATCCTGCCCAGTATCAAAGAAATTTGAACACAACTAAATCTAACCAACACTAGCTGTAACCCTAGCCCTAATCTAATACTAAATCTAACCTAACCTGTTTAGAAAACCATTGATCATAGTAGTCCCCAAATAAAGGAGCCCAGTGGGGCAAGCTAACAGATGAATCCTGTGCAGTATCAAAGAAATCTGACCAAATAATTGGGGGAGGTATTTCATTAGGTGCATATTTCCCTGTTTTCTCCTAGTGTGCTCTTGGATAAATTATTTTTTCATGCTTCAGTTTAAGGTACTTTCGCAAGGAACAACCAGAGAGTGCCCATAGAGAGCTGATTGAGTGTGTGAAGTTTCAAGCAGATAGTACTAATTCTGTTTGATTTCCAGCTCCATTTTCATTCAGGTCTATAGGACACAATAAAGTGAAACTTAAAAATTCAAAGTGTTCCTGACAGTGAACTGGCAAACATTGAAAACCCAAACATGTGCATCCTACTAAGATGAGGAAAATGATGAATCCTGCACAATATCAAAGCAATCCATGCAAAAAAATTGAAGCTTGCTCCTAAAGTGCTCACAGGTAAAGCTATTTCTTTCTAATTCAGGTTTTGGCTACCACCACAAGAAACAAATGAGAGAATGTTCACTGAGTACTGATTGAGAGTGTGAAGTTTCAAGCAGCTAGCACAAACCCTGTTTGAGTCCAGATCCATTTCCATTCACCCCTATAGGGCAAAATGAAGTGACCCATGAAAATTAAAACTGCTTCTGAGAGCAAACCCTTTTACCTAGGAGGCCCAAACATGGGGAGCACACTAAGAATAGGAAAAGGTAAATGCTGCCCAGTATCCAATAAATTTTAAAAAACTTACTCTAACCCTAAAACTAGTTCTAACACTTTGCCCTAACTCTAACCATAACCCTAAGCCTAACCTGTTCAGAGAACATTTGATCATAAATTTTTAAACATGGGGAGACTATTGGGGAAGCTTACAGATGAATCCTGCACAGTATCAAAGAAATCTGACCAAATAATTGGGGGAGGTATTTCAGTACATGCATATTCCCCTGTTTTCTCGTAAAGTGCTCTTGGATACACTTGTTTTGCATGCTTCAGCTTATGGCCTCTTTTACAAGGAAGAAACCAGAGAGTGCCCACAGACAACTGATTGAGTATGTGAAGTTTCAACAAGCTAGTACCAACCCTCTGATTTCCAGCTTCATTTGCATTTACCCATATAGCTCAAAATGAAGTGAGACATTAAAAACAAACTATTCCAAACAATGAACCATTAAACCAAGAAGTCCCAAAACTGGGACACATAGTAGGGATGGGAAAAGATAAATCTTCCCAGTTTCAAAGAAATTTGAACAAAACAAACTCTAACCCTAACACTAGCTCTAAAGCTAGCCCTAACCCTAACTGTAACACTAACCCTTACCTCTTTAGAGAACCATTGATCCTAGAAGTGCCAACCTTGGGGAGCCTAGTGCAGCAAGCTAAAAGATGAATAGTGTGTAGTATCAAAGAAATCTGATCAAATTGTTGGGAGACTTATTTCAGTACATACATGTTTCTCTGTTTTCTCCTTAAGTGCTCTCAGACAGTTTCTTTTGCATGCTTCATTTTGGCCTACCTTCAAAAGAAAGAAACAAGAGAGGGCCCACTGAGAACTGATTGTGTGAAGTTTCAAGCACCTCCTGCAAACCCTGTTGGAGTTCCAGCTCAATTTTCATTCACATCAATAAGCCATAATGAAGGGAAACCTTAAAACACAATCTGTTCCTGACAGTGAACCATTGAACCGAGAAGGTCCAAACTTGTGGAGCATAGTAAGGCTAAGTAAAAGGTGAATCCTGCCCAGTATCATAGAAATTTGAAGAAAACTAGGGCCCCATGGGTGCTCTCAGCTCAGATAGAAGGCTCGGCTGTTCAGTTTCTCTGGGCGCAGATAGCAGTCTCAGCTGCATGGGTGTTCACTGTGCAGACAGAAGGCAGCACAGGACAGAGACTTTGCTTGAGAATCACCAGAACGAGCTCTGGACACAGCACAAGGTCACTCCAGAACCACCCACTTCACCAAACACCACACATGGGTAATAGATGGAATCCATCTTGCAAAACTTTACTTGCCATCTATCAGTGGGTGTGGCTACCACCAGCTCGGTTCTGCAGCTTATCAGGTAAGGGGTTTCCAACTCTCCTACCTCCAGCTGTGATAACTCAAGATTTTCACACAAGCTTTTGGGGGGTGTAGCTATCAATGCGGAAGAGCAACTGTACTGGCACCTGGTTTCTAATTCGGAGACTAAGAGTAAGGAGGCTCCAGGAAGGAGCTCAAGCTCTCTCTCCCTAGATACCTCCACCACGCTGAACACAGAGACTCAAGCTAGGAATAGACAACTCCACCTACTGCAAGAAAAGAAAACAGAGTGCTGAGAGACTTTTTTTCTTACTTTTCTTTTCTTGCTCTTCTCATCCATTCTCCTCTATTCTTCCCCTCTGGTCATCACAATGTCAACATATGTGCAACCAAGAACTTTTCATGAAATTGGACTTTAAGAACTGAATCACTAGAATAGTATAATATAGAGGAAATACATAGGCCCCACCTCACCACCTTTTTATTTGCTCTTATTTTCTTTCTCCCTCTATTTACTTGTTATTTTTCCTTCTTTTTTATTTCTCCCTCTATCCCACTTTCAGCCTCCTAAATTTTACTATTTATATATAGGGTAATTTTATGAATACAGATAAGGAGTTTGAATTTATACCTTATTCCATAAATTCCCCCTGTTTATTCATTAGAGTTCTCCTTCAAAGTTGCTAAGTTAGATTAATCACATACCCTCTTTCCTTTCCCCCTTAACATAGCATCCTATCCCTGACCCTCAGTTCTCTATACACCACCAGAAATGGTATGCCTTTTATGAAACTAATGACTATATTCAAAATAATAATTGAAGCCAACATCTGTAAACACAGAGTCTAAATATAAATGTATTTATAATGGTTAGGTTTAGGCTTTGGGTTAGGGTTAGATTTAGAGTTAGGTTTTGATCTATGGTTAGGGCTAGGACTAAGGATAGGGTAAGGGTTAAAACTAGGGTTTGGGTTAGGTTTAGAAATATGGTGAGGTATAGGGATAGAACTAGTGATAGGGCTAGTATGAGAGTTAGAGTTAGTCTTAGGGCTAGGGTTAGGGTTAGGGTTAGGGATAGGGCTAAATTAGGGCTAGTGTTAGTATTAGGTTTAGGCCTGTGGTTAGGGTTATAGTTAGGATTACGTTTAGGGTAAGGTATTGGGTTATAGCTAGGCTGAGGGCTAGGGCAAGGGTTAGTATTAGGGTTAGGGCTAGGGTTAGGTTTAGGGATTAAAGCTAGTTTTAGGGCTAGGATGAGGGCTAATGTTTGTGTTAGGGTTAGGGCTAGTATTAGGGCTAGGGCTAATATCAGGTCTAGGTTTACAGTTAGGGATGGATTTAGTGTTAGATTTATGGCTTGGTTCAGTGTAGGGGTTAGGTTTATACTAAGGTTCAGTTTTAAAGCTAGGGTTATTATTAGGGTCACGATCAAGGTGAGGGTTTGAGTTAAGTTAGGGTTTAGGTTTAGGGCTTGAATTATCATTAGGGTTTAGGGTTAAGATAATGAAACTGTTAGATTTAGGGTTTAGGTGTTGTTTAGTGTAATGGATAGGGTTAGCGTTAGGCCTAGGGTTAGCATAAGAGTTATTATTAAGGTAATGGATAGGGTTAGACCTAAGGTTAGGGGTAGAGTTATGTATAGGATTAGGTTTTTTTTTTTTTTTTTTGGTTTAAGGTTAGGATTAAGGTGTGGTTTAGTGTAATGGATAGGGTTAGAGTTAGGCCTAGATTTAGCATAATGGGTTATCATTAGGGTAATGGATAGGGTTACACCTAAGATTAGGGGTAGGATTATGTATAGGATTAGGGCTTTTGTTTTGGGTTATGGTTAGATTTACTTTTAGGGTTAAAGCTAGGTTTAGTGGCTGCAGATGTGGCTCAAGAAGTATCATGCTCGTCTAGCATGTACAGGGCACTGGGTTTGATCCTCAGCACTACATACCAATAAAATAAAAACATTGTGTCCACCAAAAAGTAAAAAATAAATCTTAAAAAGACTAGGTTTAGGACTCGGATTAAGGCTAGGTTTTGGTTAGGTTAGGGCTAGGGTTAAGGCTACAGCTAATGTACAAAGTAGCGATATGATTAGAGCTATTGATAGGGTCAGGATTAGGGCTAAGTCTACTGTTAGGATTAAGATTATGGTTATGATGATGTTTAGAGCTAAGTTTAATGTTAGGGTCAGAGTCAGAGTCCAGATTAGTTTTCAGGTTAGGGTTAGGACTAGAATTAGAGATAGGTTCAGGGCTAGGTGTAGGGTTATGGTATGGTTTAGGTTATTTGTTAGGGTTAGGTTTATGATTTGGTTTTGTTTTAGTGCTAGGGGTAGAGTTAGGGCTAGTTTTAGGATTAATTTTAGGATTAGGGCTAGTGTTATTGTGAGGTTTAGGCTTAGGTTTAGGGTTAGATTTACAGTTAGGTTTAGATATAGGCTTTGAGCTAGTGATAAGGATAGGGCTAGGATTAGGGCTAAGTTTAGGGCTAGGTATAGGGTGATGGTAAGGGATAGGTTTAGAACTAGGTATAAGGCTAGCGTGAGAGTTTGAGTTAGTCTTAGGCCTAGGGTTAGGGGTGAGTTAGGGATAGGGCTAAATTAGGGCTGGGATTAGGACGAGGGTTAGTGTTAGGGGTAGGCCTAGATTTAGGGCTAGGGTTAGTGTTAGAGTTAGGGCTAGGGTTAGGTTTAGGTTAAGGGATGGAATTATAGCTACTTTTAGAACTAGGGTGAGGACTAGATTTAGGGTTATGGTTATGGATAGGTTTATGATTATGGTGAGGTATATGGCTAGAATGTGGGCTAAGGTTTGTGTTAGGATTAGGACTAGGATTAGAGCGAGAGCTAATGTCAAGTTTAGGGTTACAGTTAGGGAGAGTTTTAGGGTTAGGTTTATAGCTAGGTCTATTCTAAGGGTCAGGTTTCTTGTTAGGGTCAGGTTTAAAACTATGGGTATTATTAGGGTAAGGGTCAGAGTTAGGGTTTTTATTAGATTAAGGTTTAGGGATAAGGCTCGAGTTATCATTATGGTTAGGGATAGGTTAATGATAGTTTTAGGTTTAGAGTTCAGGATAGGTGTAGGGTAATGGATAGGGTTAGGGTTAAGAACAGGATTAGGGTTCAGCCTAGGGTTAGGAGAAGCATTAGGGTTATCATTAGGGTAATGGATAGGCTTAGACCTAGTGATAGGGCTAGTGTTATGCTTAGGATTAGGGCTAAGGTTAGGGTTATGGTTAGCTTTAGGGTTAAAGCTAGGGTAGGGCTTGGGTTAGGGCTAGGTTTTGCAATATATTAGGGCTATGGCAAATGTAAGAACTTTGCTATGATAGGGCTAGTTTTAGGGTTGATGTTAGATCTAAGTATAATTTTAGGGTTAGGTTTAGGGTTAGGGTGATGTGTTAGCTAGGGTTAGTGTTGGTGTCAGGGCCAGTGTTCAGTTTATGGTTATGGTTAATGAGAAAGCCAGTATTAGGACCAGGGTTAAGATTAGGGGAAAGGTTAGTTTTTGGCTTTAGGCTAAGGGTTATTTTTAGGGCTAGGGCTAGGTTTTTCTTTAGGTCTAGGCATAGAGTTATGGATAGATTAGGATTAGGTTTAGGTCTAGGGATAGTGTTAGGGTTAGGTTTAGGTATAAGTTTACCAGTAAGGCTAGTGTTAGGTTCCATTTAGGGTTAGGTTCAGGTTTAGACCTATGATCACTGTTAGGGTCAGAATAAGGGTCAGGGTTAGGGTTAGGGTTTGGTTTATGGTTGGAGCTAGAATGAGGACTGGGTTAGGGTTTGGGTTAGTTTAAGTATTAGGTCTAACCTAAACCTAATCCAAATCCTTAACCTAACCCAAACCCTAACCCTATTAGTAGGGTTAGGGTTTGGGTTAGGTTAAGGATTGGGATTAGGATTACGATTAGTATTAGCATTAGGTTTAGGGTTTGGCATAGGGTAAGGGATAGCGTTAGAGCTAGAATTAGTGCTAGGGTTGGGGTTAAAGCTCGGTTTATGGCTCGGATTAGGGCTAGTTTTTGTGTTAGGATTAAGGCTAGGCTTAGAGCAATGAATAATGTATGATCTATGGTTTTTAGAGTTAGTTTTAGGTTGATGGTTAGGGGTTAAACCTCTAGTGTTAGGATTAGGTTTAAGGTTAGGGTGAAATTTAGAGCTGTGTTAGTGTTAGGTTAATAGTAAGGGTCAGGTTTACTTTTAGGGTTAGGGTTAGTACTCGAATTAAGTCTAGGGTTACTGTAAGGGTTTGTTTCAGGGTTGGGGTGGTGTTTAGAGCTAGGGTGAGTGTTAGGATATGAGTCAGAGTTAGGGTTAGTATCAAGGTTAAGATGAGGACTCGAATTAGGGCTAGGGTTAGGTCTATGTGTAGTGTTAAAGTTTGGTTTAAGTTAAGGTTTAGGGTTAGGGCTATTGCTCGGGTTTGTTTTACTGCAAGCGTTAGGGTTAATACTATTTTTATGATTAGCATTAGGGCTAGGCTGAGTGTTAATATTAGGCTTAGGCTTAGGGTTAGGGTTAGATTTAGAGTTAGGGTTAGATCTAGGGTTAGGAATAGGAATAAAGATTAGGCAATGGTTATTGCTAGGTTTAGGGCTAGGGTTAGGGCTAGGTTTAGGATTATGGTAATGGATATGGTTAGAAGTAGAGATAAGGTAGTATGAGAGTTAGGGTTAGTCTTAGGGCTAGGGTTAGGTTTAGGGATAGGGATAGGGATAGGTTTAAATTAGGGCTAGAATTAGGGCTAGGGTTAGTGTTCACCTTAGGCGTAGTGTTAGGGTTAGGGTTAGGCTTAAGTTTAGGGTAAGGATTGGCATTATAACTAGGTTTTATGATAGGGTGAGGGTTAGAATTAGGGTTAGGGCTATGATTAGGGTTAGGGTTATGATTAAGGCTAGGTTTGGGGCTAGGATGAGGGCTATTGTTTCTTTTAGTGTTAGGGCTAGGAAAAGGGCTGGGGCTAATATCAGATCTAGGGTTATGGTTAAAGATAGTTTTAGGGTTAGGTTTATGGCTACATGTAATGTAAGGGTTAGGTTTAGGGTTAGGGTCAGGTTTAGAGCTAAGTGTATTATTAGAGTCAAGTTCTGGGTTAGAAATTTGGGATAGGTTAAGGTTTAAACTTAGGGCTTGAATTATCTTTATGGTTCGTGTTAGTGTAATTATAGGGTGAGGTTTAGGATTTAGGTTTGGTTTAGAATAATGCATAGGTTTAGGATTAGGGATAGGGTTATGTTTAGGCCTAGGGTTATGGTTAAGGCACTGCATAGGGTTAGAGATAGGATTAGGGCTAGGGTTATGATTTTGATTAGGGCTATGGTTAGGATTATGTTTAGGGTTAAAACTCGGGTTTGGGCTTGGATTTGGGCTAGGTTAGGGGTTAATTTAGTGCTAGGGTTAGGGGTAAGGCTAATGTAAGTACCAGGGTTACATTTAGGGTTAAATTTAGGGTTAGGGTTAGGGTTAGTTGTAGGTCTAGTGTTAGGTTTAGGGTTAGGGTTAGGGTGATGTTTAGTCAAAGGTTAGTATTATGGTCAGAGTTAGGGTCAGTGTTAGTTCTAGTTTTCAGCTTAAAACTAGAATTAGAGCTGAGGTTAGGGTTAGGGTTAAGGTTTGGTTTAGGTTAAGTGTTAGGGTTAGGACTATGGCTCGGTTTTGTTTTAGGGCTAGTGTTAGATTTAGAGTTAGGGTTAGGCTTAGGGTTAAGTTTTGATTTAGCGTTAAAATTAGATCTAGGTTAGGGCTAGAGCTAATGATAGGGCTAGGGTTAGGGCTAGGATTAGGGCTAGGATTAGGGTTCCAGTAAGGGATAGGGTTCGAACTAGGGATGGGGCTAGGGTGGGAGTTAGATTTAGTCTTAGGGCTAGTGTTAGGGCTAGGGTTAGGAATAGGACTAAATTAGGGCTAAGATTAGGGCTAGGGTTAATTTTTGTGTTAGGCCTAAAGTTAGGTTTAGGGTTAGGATTAAGGCTAGGTTTAGGGCTAGGATAAGGGCTGGGGTTTGTGTTAGGTTTAGGGCTAGGGTTAGGGCTATGGCTAATGTCAGGTCTAAGGTTAGGGTTGGGGATAGTTTTAGGATCAGGGTTATGGCTAAGTCTAGTGTAAGTGTTAGGATTAATGTAAATTCAGCCTTAGAGCTAGGAGACTTATTAGGGTCAGGGTCATTGTTAGAGTTTGCTTGAGGTTAGGGTTTATGGTTAGGGCTTGAGTTAGCACTAGGGTGTGGGTTAGGTACTGATAGGGTTTTGTTTAGAGTTTACATTAGGTTTAGGGTAATTGATAGGGTTAGGGTTAGTGATAGGATTAAGATTAGGCCTAGGGTTCACATTAGTGTAAGGGTTATGGTTAGTATAATGGATGGAATTAGAGCTAAGTTTAGGGCTAGGTTTATGGTTAGAAATAGGTCTTGAATTAGGGTTAGTGTTAGGGTTAAAACTCGGTTTAGGCTTAGGTTTATGTTTAACAAAATGGTTAGGTTTTGAGTCAGGGTTAGGGTTAGGGTTAGGGTGAGGTTTAGGTTTAGGGTTACTTCCAGGGATAAGATTATAGTACTCATAGGGTTAGGGTTAGGATTAGGGCTAGTGACATCATTAGGGATAGGGTTAGGTTTAGGGTAATGTATACAATTATATGTAGATTTAGGGCTATGTTTAACGTTTGATTGAGGTTTAGGCTTAGAGTTAGGGGTTATATTTAGGTTTATAGTAAGGGTTAGAGTTTGAGCTAGGGTTAGGTCTATGGCAAGTGTGAGATTTAAGGTTAGGTCTAGGGTTAGTTTTCCAGTTAGGTTTAAGTTTAGCATTAAGCCTAGAATTATCAATAAGTTTAGATTTAGGTTTAGAGTAATTGGTAGGTTTAGAGCTAGGTTTAAGGCTAGGGTTAATGTTAGGATTAGGGATAGTGTTAGGGTTAGATTGAGGGATAGTTGTAGGTTTATGTTTAGAATAATGTTTAGGCTTTGAGCTAGGATTAGGACTAAGGTGAGAGTTAAGTTAGGGTTAGGGCTAGGGTTAGGGTTAGTGTTATGCTTAAGGTTTGATTTAGCCTTAGGATTAGCTGTAGGTTTTGTGTTAGGTTTAGGCCTAGGTTTAGGGCTATGGGTAATGTAAGAGCTAGGGTTATGTTGAGGGCTAGTTGTAGGGTTAGGGTTATGGCTAGGTCTAGTGTTGGGTTTGGATTTTCGGGTAGAGTCAGATTTAGAGACAGGTTCGGTGTTTGGGTTAGAGTTAGTGTTTGGGTTATATCCAGAATTAGGATTATGTTTAGGTCTAGGGTTAGGTTAGTGTTTAAGTTAGGTTAAGGATTATTGTTAGGGCTAGGGCTAGGTTTATGTTTAGGTCTAGGGGTAGAGTTAAGACTAGATTTAGGATTTGCTTTAGGTCTAGGGATAGTGTTAGGTTTTGGTCAAGGGATAGGGTCAGTATTAGACCTAGGGTTAGGATCAGAATAAGGGTCAGGGTTAGCGTTAGTGTTTGGGATATGGTTAGAGCTAGAATGAGGGCTAGGGTTAAGACTATTAATAGGGTTAGAGTTGTTGTTAACCTAAGGATTAGAGATAGGTCTAGGGTTACCATTAGTGTTAGGGTTTTTCTTAGGTTAAGGGATAGCCTTAGAGCTAGTGTTAATGCTAGAGTTAGGGTTAGGGTTAGGGTTAAATATAAATTTTGAGCTCGGTTTAGGGCTAGTTTTTATTTTAGGATTAGGGCTTGATTTGGGCATTGGCTAATGTAAGAGCCAGGGTTACAATTAGGGTTAGTTTTAGGGTTAGAGTTAGGGGTAGGTCTAGTGTTAGGTT
Source organism: Marmota marmota marmota (assembly GCF_001458135.2). Taxonomy (NCBI): domain Eukaryota; kingdom Metazoa; phylum Chordata; class Mammalia; order Rodentia; family Sciuridae; genus Marmota; species Marmota marmota. Next base: position 29,570 of record NW_026007648.1, read on the forward strand.
TAGGTTTAAGGTTAGGGTAATATTTAGAGCTAGGGTTATTGTTAGGATATGAGAAGGCATCAAGGTCAGTTTTAGGGTTAGGATTAGCACTCAAATAAGGGCTAGGTTTACTGTTCGGTTTAAGGTGAGGGCTTTGTTTAGAGCTAGGGTGACGGTTAGGATATCAGTCAGGTCAGGGTTTGCTTTAAGTTTAGGATTATGACTTGAATTAGGGCTAGGGTTACTTTTAGGGTTTGGTTTAAGTATAGGGTGGTCTTTAGAGCTAGGGTCAGTGTTAGGATATGAGTCAGGGTCAGGGTAAGTTTTAAGGTTAGGGTTAGGACTCAAATTAGGGCTAGGGTTATGTCTAGGTGTAGTGTTAGGGTTTGGTTTAAGTTAAGGTTTAGGGTTAGGGCTGTTGCTCAGTTTTGTTTTAGTCCTATGTTTAGGGTTTGGGCTAGTTATAAGATTAGCATTAGGGTTAGAGCTAGTGTCAGTGTTAGGCTTAGGCTTTGGGTTAGGGTTAGATTTGGATTTAGTGTTAGGATTAGGGCTAGGTCTAACTATAGGGCAAGGGTTAGGGCTAGGGTTATGGTTATGGTAACAGATAGGGTTAGAACTAGGGATAGGACTAGGGTGAGAGTTAGAGTTAGTCTTAGGCCTAGGGTTTTGGTTAGTTTTAGGGATAGGGCTAAGTTAGGGCTAGGATTAGGGTGAGAGTTACAGTTAGTCTTAGGCCTCAGGTTTTTAGTTAGTTTTAGGGATAGGGCTAAGTTAGGGCTAGGATTAGGGTGAAAGTTAGAGTTAGTTTTAGGCCTAGGGTTTTGGTTATTTTTAGGGACAGGGCTAAGTTAGGGCTAGGATTAGGGCTAGGGCTAGTGTTCAGCTTAAGCCTAGTGTTAGGGCTAGGGTTATAGTTAATTTAAGGGTAAGGTATGTTGTTATAGCTAGGTTTAGAGGTAGGGTGAGGGTTAGAATTTGGGTTAGGGCTAGGGTTAGGGTTAGGGTTATGATTAAGGCTAAGTTTATGGCTAGGATGAGGCCTAGGGTTAGTTGTAGGGTTAGGTCTAGAATTAGGGCTAGGGCTTATGTCAGGTCTAGTGTTACACTTTGGGGTATATTTAGTGTTAGGTTTGTGTCTAGGTCTAGTGTAAGTTTTAGGCTTAGTGTAAGGGTCAGGTTTATATCTGGGTGTGCTTTTAGGGTCAGGATCAGGGTTAGGGTTTGTTTTAGGTTACGGTTTAAGGATAGGGCTCAAATGAGCATTGGGTTTAGGGTTAGGGTTAGGGTAATTGTGTTTGGTTTAGGTTTCAGGGAAGGTTGAGGGCAATGGAGATAGCTTTAGGGTTAGCAAAAGGGTTAGGGTTATGCCTAGGGTTAGCATTAGGATTAGGGTTATCATAAGGATAATATATAGGGTTAGAGCTATGGTTAGGGCTACGGTTAGGTTAAGATTAGGGCTAGAGTTAGGTTAGTTTTTGAGTTAGGGCTAGTAACCCTAGCTCAGTGTAGGGGTATGGTTTGATTTAGGGTAAAGGTTAGGTTTTTTTCTAGGGTTGTGTCTAGAACAAGGGTTAGGTTGAATGTTATGATCAGGGTTAGATTTAGGGTTAGAGCTAGGGTTTTCATTAGTGTTAGCATTAGGTTTAGAATAATAGATTGGGTTAGATGTAAGGTTAGCTTTATGTTTAAGGCTAGGTTTAGGCCTAAGTTTAGTTTTAGGGCTAGGTTTTCTGTTGGTTTTAAGGTAAACGTTAGCATTTGAGTTAGGTTTAAGGCTATGGCAAGGTTTAGGTTTACAGTTAGGTCTAGGGATAGGTTTATGGTTTGGGTTACAGTTTCGATTAGGGTTAGGGTTAGAGGTAGGCTAATGCCTAGGGTTAGAGCTAGTGTTAGGTTTAGGGTTAAGGTTAGGATTAGGGCTATGGTTAGGGTTATGTTTAGGAATAGAGCTAGGGTCATGTTTGGGCTAAGGGTTAGTCTTTGAGCTAGAATTAGGACTAAGGTGAGTGTTAGGGTTAGGGTTAGGACTGGGGTTATATTTAGGGTGAGGGTTATCTTTAGAGTAGGTTTAGGCCTTGATTGGGGTTAGGTTTGTTAGATTTAGACCTAGGGTTAGTGCTATGTATAATGTAAGATCTAGGGTCCTGATTAGAGCTAGTTTTAGGGTTAGGCTTAATGCTAGGTATAGTGTTAGGTTTAGGTTTTGGGTTAGGGTAAGGTTTATAGCTAGGTTTAATGTTAATGTCAGGGCCAGTATTCAGGTTAAAGTTAGGGTTAGCGTGAAAGCCAGAATAGGACTAGGGTTAAGTCTAGTGGATAGGTTAGTGTTTGGTTTAGGTTAAGGGTTATTATTAGGGTTAGGACTATGTTTTTGTTTAGGTCAAAGGCTAGAGTAATAGCTATATTTAAGATTAGGTTTAGGTCTATGGCTAGTGTTAGGGTTAGGTTTAGGCATAAGTTTACTGGTAGGGCTAATTTTAGGTTTCAGTTTGGGTTTAGGGTCAAATTTAGACCTATAATTAGTGTTAGGATTAGAATAAGGTGAAGGTTAAGGTGAGGTTTTAGGTTAGGATTAGATCTAGAATGAGTACTAGTGTTAGGACTAGGAATAGGGTTATTTGGGGTTGGCTAAGGATTAGGATTAGGACTAAAGTTAGCTTTATGAATAGGGTTTGGCTTAGGGTAATGGATAGGATTAGAACTAGGGTTAGGGCTAGGATTAGGGTTAGGTTTAGGGCTAGTTTTAGGGTTAGGGGTTAGGGTTAGGGTTAAATCTAGTGTTAGGACTCGGAATAGGGCTATTTTTGTGTTAGAGTTAGGGCTAGATTTTGGCTAAGGCCAATGTAAGAACTAGGGTTACGATTAGGGTTAGTTTCAGGATTAGGGTAACAGCTAGGTCTAGTGTTAGCATTAGTTTTAGGGTTAGGGTGATATTTAGAGCTAGGGTTTGTGTTTCAATATGAGTAGAGTGAGAGTTAGTTTAAAAATAGGCCTAGGACTCGAATTAGAGCTCTGGTTATGGCTAGTTATGGGTTAGGGTTTGGTTTAGGTTAAGGTTTAGGGTTAGAGCAATGGCTCGGTTTTCTTTTAGGGCTAGGGCTTGGATTAGGGCTAGTTTTAGGATTAGCAATAGTGTTAGAATTAGTTGTAGAATGAGGTTTTGGCTTAAGATTAGGGTTAGATTTAGAGTTATGGTTAGATCTAGGGTTAGGGCTATGGCTATGGATATGGCTAAGGTTAGGGCTATTGTGAAGGTTATGGTAATGAATAGTTATAAATAGAAACAGGGCTAGGGTGTGAGTTAGAGTTAGTCTTAGGGCTAGGGGTAGGGGTAGGGTTAAGGTTAGGGTTCAAATAGGGCTAGGATTAGCACTATGATTAGTGTTATGGTTAGGCATATGGTTAGGGCTAAAGTTAGGGTTAGTTTTAGGGGAATTGATGGGGTTATATAGCTAGGTTCAGTGCTAGGGCGAGGGTTTTATTTAGGAATAGAGCTAGGGTGAGGGTTTCATTTAGGATTTAGTCTAGGTTTAGGGTTAGGATGAGGGCAAGGGTTTGTGTTAGGGTTATGGCTAGGATAAGGGCTAGGTCTAATGTCAGGTCTAGGGTTATGGTTAGTGATAGAGTTAGGGTTAGAGTTAGGGATAGTTTTATGGCTAGATCTAGTGTAAGGGTTAGTTTTAGCATAGGGGTCAGGTATAGAGCTAGGTTATTATTATGGTCAGAGTATGGGTTAAGGATTGGTTTGGGTTAAGGTTTAAGGTTAGGGCTCAAATTAGCATTAGGGTTATTGTTAAGGTTAGAATAATAGATACATTTAGGTTTACAGTTCATGTTAGGTTTTGAGTAATGTATAGGATTAGTGTTAGGGATAGGGTTTGGTTTAGGCCTAGGGTTAGTATTTGGTTTAGGCTTATATTTAGAGTAATGAATAGGTTTAGTGCTAATGTTAGGGCTTAGGTTAAGGTTAGGATTAGGGCTAGGGTTTTGGTTACATATAGGGCTAGTGTTAGGGTTAGGTTTATTGTAAGTGTTAGGGTTTGAGCTAGGGTAAAGGCTAGGGTGAGGGTTATGGTTAGAATCAGGGCTACAGTTAGGGTTAGGGTTAGGGTTAGGGCTAGGGTTAGCATTAAGTTTAAGGTTATGTTTAAGGTAATGGATAAAGTTAGAGCTAGGATTTGGGCTATGGTTTCAGCTAGGATGAGGGATAGATGTTTATAGTTAGGGTTAGAGGCTACGGTTATAGTTAGGATTAGGGCTAGGGTTAGGGTTAAGGTTAGGTCTAGGGTTAGTGTTAGGGTTAGATTTACGGTAAGTGTAGGGTTTGAGCTAAGGTGAGGGCTAGGGTGATGGTTAGGGTTAGTGTCAGGTCTAGGTTTAGGATTAGGTTTAAGTTTATGGCTAGGGTTAGCATTAGGATTAGGGTTATGTTTAGGGTAATGGATAGGATTAGAGGTAGAGTAAGGGCTATGATTATTGTTAGGATTAAGTCTAGGGTTAGGTTTAGGGTTAGGGCCAGTTTTAGGGTTAGGGTTAGGTGTAGGGTAATGATTAGGGTTAGGGTTATGGTTAAAACGAGGTGTAGGGCTCGGTATAGGGCTAGGTTCTGGGTTAGATTAGGGCTAGGATTAGGGCTAAGGCTAATGTAAGAACTAGAGTTATGATTAGGGCTACTTTTAGGGTTACTGTTAGAACTAATTCTAGCTTTAGGGTTAGGTACACTTTTAGGGTGATGTAGAGCTAGTGTTAGTGTAAGGTCAGAGTCAGGCTCAAGGTTAGTTTTAGGGTTAGGTTAGGACTGGAATTAGGGCTGATGTTAGGGCTAGGTGTAAGGTTAGGTTTTGGTTAGGTTAAGGGTTAGTGTGGGGGCTATAGCTAGGTTTTGTTTTAGGGCTTGAACTAGATTAGGGCTAGTTTTAGGATTAGTATTAGTGTTAGGGCTAGTGTTAGGGTGAGGTTTAGGCTTAAGGTTAAGGTTGAACTTACAGTTATGGTTAGTTCTAGGGTTAGGGCTAGGGTAATGTTAGGGCAAAGGTTAGGGCAAGTGTTAGGGTTATGGTAAGGAATAGGGTTAGATCTAGGAATAGGGCTAGGGTGAGAGAATTAGTCTTAGTGCTAGTGGTAGGGTTAGGGCTAAATTAGGGCTAGGATCAGGTCTAGGATTAGTGTAAGGTTTATGTCTAGAGTTAGAGTTAGGGTTAAATTTGGGGGAAGGGATGGGGTTATACCAAGGTTCAGAACTAGGGAGAGGGATAAAATTAGGGACAGGGATAGAGTTTGGGTTCGGGTTAGGATCAAGGCTAGTTATAGGGCTAGGATGAGGGCTAGCATTTATCTTAGGGTTATGGCAAGAATGAGGGCCAGGGCTAATATCAGATCTAGGGTTATGGTTAGGGAAAGTTTTGGGGTAAGATTTATGGCTAGGTTTAGTGTCAGAGTTAGGTTTATGGTGAGGTTCAAGGTGAGAGCTAGGGGTATTATATTAGTCAGAGTCAGGTTTTTTGTTTGGGTTAGGTTGAGGTTTAGGGTTACGGCTCAAATTAGCATTAAGTTTGAATTAGAGTTAGGATAATGGATTAGGTTAGGTTTAGGTCAGGTTAGGTTTAGGGCTCAGATGAGGTTTAGGGTAATGGATAGGGTTAGGGTTAGGCCTAGGGTTAACATTAGATTTATGGTTATCATTAGGGTAATTTATAGGATTAGAGCTAGGTTGGGCTAGGGATATGTTTAGGATTAGGGCTAGATTTAGGGTTAGGGTAAGGATTAAGCCTAGGGTTAGGTTTAGGGTATGGGTTAAGGTTTGAGCTAGGGTTAGTGTTAAGGATATGGTTAGGTTTAGGATTAGGTCTAGGGTTAGGATTATGGTTATCCTTAGGGTTAAGGTAATGGAAAGGTTTAGATGTCGGGTTAGGGGGGTTATGGTTAGGTTTAGATTTAGGACTAGGGTTAGTGTTAAGTTTAGCATAATTGTTAGGGTTTCAGATAGGGTTAGGACTAGGGCAAGGTTTAGGTTTATTGTGAGGTCTAGGGTTAGGTTTACAGTTAGGGTTAGAGGAGGTTTAGGGTTAGGGCTAAGGTTATTGTGACATTTATGGTTAGGGTCAGGGTAATTGATGGGGTTGGAGCTAAGGTTAAATCTAGTTTAGGATTAGGGCTAGGGTTAGGGTTAGGTTTAGGGTTAGGCTTATCATTTTCTTATGGTTAGGTTAAGGGTAAGGGTCAGGGATTGAGTAAGTGTTAGGGCTAGGTTGAGGCTTCAGGTTAGAATCAGGGCTAGGGATAGAGTTAGGTTTAGGGTTATGGTTAGGGCTAGGTTTAGCATTAGGTTTAGGGTTATGATTAGGGTAATGGTTAGTGTTAGAGCTAGAGTATGGACTATGGTTACATTTAGGATTAGGGCTAGAATTGGGGTTAGGGTTTGGGCTAGGGTTATGTTTAGAGTAATGGCTAGGGTTTGATCTAGTGTTAGTGCTAGGACTAGGTCAACGATTAGGTTCAGCCTTAGGTCTAGGAACAGGATTATGGTAGTTTTAGAGTTAGAGTTAAGTTTAGGGCTAGGGTTAACATTCGGGTTAGGATAAGGGTTAGGGTAATGGATATGGTTAGATGTAGGTTTAGGTTTAGGGTTAGATTTAGTTTTAAGATTAATGTTAAGGCTACGTTTATGTTTAGGTTTATGGTACAGGTTAGGTTTTGAGCTAGGGTTAGGGCTATGGCGAGTGTTACTTTTAGGGTTAGATATATTGTTAGTTTTCAGGTTAGGGTAAGGGTTACGTTTAGGGTTAAGGCGAGGGTTATCAATACAGTTAGGTGTAGGGTTAGGTAAGGTGTAGGTTTCGAGCTAGGTTTAGGGCTAGGGTTAAGTTTAGGGTTAGTGCTAGGTTTCGGGTTAGGGTTACGTTCAGGGCTAGATTTAGGCCTAGAATTCACTCTAGGTTTTGTGTTAGGTTAAGGCATAGAGTTAGAGCTATGGGTAATGTAAGAGCTAGGATTATGATTAGGGCTAGTTGTAGGGTGAGGGTTATGGCTATTTCTAGTGTTAGGTTCAGGTTTTTGGTTAGGGTCAGGTTTAGAGATAGATTTAGTGTTAAAGGCAGGGTCAGTGCTCAGTTTAGAGTTAGAGTTAAGATAAAAGCCAGAATTGGGATTAGGTTTATGTCTAGGGGAGGGTTAGTCATTGTGTTAAGTTAAGGGTTATTGTTAGGGTTAAGGCTAGGTTTTTGTTTAGGTGTAGAGCTAGAGTTAAGGCTAGATTTAGGATGAGGTTTAGGCCTAGAGCTAGTGATAGGGTCTGGTTTAGGTATAAGTTTACTGGTAGGGCTAGTGTTATGATTTGGTCTAGCGTTGGAGTCAGGTTTACACCTAGGTTAGTGTTATGGTCAGAATAAGGGTCAGGGTTATGGTTAAGGTTTGGGATAAGGTCCGAGCTAGAATGAGGGCTAGGTTTAGTTCTATTAATATGGTGAGAGTTTTTATTATCCTGAGGATTAGGGATAGGTCTAGGGTTACCATTAATGTTAGGAAATTCTGTAGGTTTAGGGATAGGGTTAAACCTAGTGTTAGGGGTATGGGTAGGGGTAGGGGTAGGTTTAGGGTTAAAGCTAGGTTTAGGGCTCCAATTAGGGCTAGTTTTTTTGTTAGCGTTAGGACTAGGGTTAGGGCAACAGGTAAAGTAAGGACCAGGGTTACAATTAGGGTTAGCTCTAGAGTTAGGGTTAGGGGTAGTTCTAGTGTTAGTGTTAGATTTACGGTTAGGCAGATATTTAGAGCTAGAGTTATTTTTAGGATAAGAGTCAGGGTCAGTGTTAGCTTTGGGTTTGAGTTAGGACTTGAATTAGGGCTAGGTTTACTGTTAGGGTTCGGTTTAATGATAGCATCATTTTTAGAGCTAAGGTGAGTGTTAGGATATGAATCAGGGTCAGGGTTAGTTTTAAGGTTATGGTTAGGACTCAATTGGGGCTAGGATTAGTTCTTATAGTAGTTTCTGGTTTGGTTTAAGTTAAAGTTTAGGGTTAGGTTTATTGATTGGTTTTGTTTTAGTCCTAGGGTTACGGTTAGGGCTAGTTTTACAATTAGTATTCAGGTTAGGGCTAGTGTTAGTTTTAGGCTTAGACTTAGGTTTAGATTGATATTTATAATTAGGTTTAGATCTAGGATTAGTGATAGGGCAAGGGTTAGGGCCAGGGTTAGAGTTATGATAAGGGATAGGTTTAGAACTAGGGATAGGGCTAGTGTGAGAGTTAGAGTTAGTGATATGGCTAAAATTAGAGTTAGAGTTTTGGATAGGGTTAAATTAGGGCTAGGATTAGGACTAGGGTTAGTGTTCAGCTTAGGCCTAGTGATAAGAATAGGGTTAGGTTTAAATTTAGGATAAAGAATGGCATTATAACTAGGTTTAGACGTAGGGTGAGGGTTAGAGTTAGGGTTAGGGTTCAGGTTGGGGTTAGGGTTATGATTAAGGCAAGGTTTAGGGCTAGGATGAGGGCTAGTGGTTGTATTAGATTCTGGGCTAGGATTAGTGCTAGGGCTAATATCAGGTCTAGCATTAGGGTTAAAGATAGTTTTAGGGTTAGGTTTATGGCTATGTCTAGTGTAAGGGTTATGTTTAGTGTAAGGGTCAGGTTTAGAGCTCGGGGAATTATTAGGGTAAGGATTTTGCTTAGGTAAGGATTTAGGTTTACTGCTCAAATTAGCATTAGGGTTAGGGTTAGGGATATAGTTAGGGTTTGTTTTAAGGTTCAGGTTTGGATTAGGGTAATTGATATGGTTAGCGTTAGTGATTGGGCTAGGGATAGGCTTAGGGTTAGCTTTAGGGTAAGGGTTATGGTTAGGGGAATTGATAGGGTTAGAGCTTAGGTTAGAACTACAGTTATAGTCAGGAATATGCCTTGAGTTAGGGTTAGAGTTAGTGTTAGAACTAGGGTTAGGTTTAGGGTTATGTTTAGCATAAAGTTTAGGTTTTTAGCTAGGGTTAGGGCTAGGTTTTAGGATATGTCTAAGGATAGGATTATGGTAGGTTTAGGTTTAGGGTTAGAGTTCGGGCTAGGGTTATCATTAACATTAGGGTTAGGGTTAAGGTAATGGATAGGGTTAGGTTAGTTTTAGATTTTTTTCGAGTTAGATTTAGTGATAGGGTTAGGATTAGTTCTAACCTATGGTTATGTTTAGGTTCATGGTTAGGTTTATGGTTTGATCTAGAGTTAGGGCTATGCTGAGTTTAATTTTAGGGTTATGTCTATGGTTACTTATCCAGTTAGGGTTAGGGATAACATTAGGTTTCAGGCTAGGATTATCAATAATTTTAGGTTTAGGGCTAGGGTAATGGGTAGGTTTAGATCTAGGTTTAGGGCTAGGTTAAGTTTAGGATTTGGTCTAGGGTTAGGGTGAGAGTTAGGGATAGGTCTAGGTTTATGTTTAGGATAAAGGTTAGGTTTTGAGCTATCTTAGGTCTAAGGCGAGGGTTAGGGTTAAATATGGGGCTAGTGTTAGTGTTAAGGTTATGTTTAGGGCTAGGTTTAGGCCGAAATTTAGCTCTATGTTTAGTGTTAGGTTTAGGCCTATTGTTAGGGCTTTGGGTAATGTAAGATCTAGGGTTATGATGAGGGCTAGTTTTAGGATTAGGGTTATGGCTGGGTCTAGAATTAGGTTTAGGTTTTGGTTAGTTTCAGCTTTAGAGGTAGGTTTAGTGTTAAAGGCAGGGTCAGTGTTTGGTTTAGAGTTTGGTTTAGAGTTAGGGTTACAGCCAGAATTAGGACTAGGTTTAGGTCTAGGGGTTGAGTTAATGTTTCGGTTAACTAAAGGTTTTAATTAGGGTTAGGGCTAGGATTTTGTTTAGGTCTAGAGCTAGAGTTCAGGCTAGATTTAGGATTAGGTTTAGGTCTAGAGCTAGTTATAGGGTTAGGTTTAGGTATAAGGTTACCAGTAGGGCTAGTGTTAGGGTTTGGTTTAGGGTTAGGGTCAGGTTTAGCCCTAGGGTTTATGTTATGGTCAGAATAAGGGTCAGGGTTAGGGTTAGGGTTTGGAATAGCATTAGAGCTAGAATGAGATCTAGAGTTAAGACTATTAATAGGATTAGGATTTGGTTAGCCTAAGGATTAGGGATAGGTCTAGGGTTACCATTAGGATTAAGGTTTTGCTCAGGGTAAGGCATAGGGTTAGGGCTAGGGTTAGGTTTATTGTTAAGTTTAAAGCTAGGTTTAGGGCTCAGATTAGGACTAGTTTTTGTGTTAGGTTTAAGGCTAGGGTTAGGGCAATGGCTAATATAAGAACCAAGGTTACAATTAGGGTTAGAGGTAGGGACAGGTGAAGTGTTAGGATTAGGTTTAAGATTAGTGTGGTATTTATAGCTAGGGTAAGTGTTAGGATATAAGTCATGCCAGGGTTAGTTTTAGGGTTAGGGTTAGGACTCGAATTAGGTCTAGGGTTACTGTTAGAGTTCAGTTTAAGTTTAGGGTGGTGTTTAGAGCTAGGATGAGTGTTAGAATATAATTCAGGTTCAGGGTTATTTTTAAGGTTATGATTAGAACTCGAATTAGGGCTAGGGTTAGATCTAGGTGTAGTGCTAGGGTTTGGTTTAAGTTAAGGTGTTAGGCCTTTTGCTAGGTTTTGTTTTAGTGCCATGGTTAGGGTTAGGGCTAGTTTTATGATTACCTTTAGGGTAAGGCTAGGATTATGGTTAGGTTTAGGATTAAGGCTAGATTCAAGGATTAGGGCTAGGTTTTGTGTTAGTTTTAGGGCAAGAATTAGGGCTAGGACTAATGTCAAGTCTAGATTTTTATTAAGTGATTTTTTTAGGGTTAGGTTTATGGTTAGGTCAAATTAACGTGTTAAATTTAGGGAAAGGGTCAGATTAAGAGCTGGGGTATTATTAGGGTAGGAGTCAGGCTTCGGGTTTGGGTTAGGTTAAGGTTTAGGGTTAAGGCTCAAATTAGCATTAAGTTTAGAATTAGGTTTAAGGTATTGGATAGTGTTAGGTTTAGGGTTCAGGTTATGTTTAAGATAGTGATAGGTTTAGGGTTAGGCTTAGTGTTAGCATTAGGATTATGGTTATCTTTAGGGTAATTTATCAGGTTAGACCTAGGGTTAGGCATAGGGTTATGGTTAAGATTAAGGCTAGAATTAGGGTTAGGGTCAGGGTTAGGGTGAGGGTTACAGTTAGGATTAGGTTTAGGGTAGAGTGTAGTGTTTGAGCTAGGATTTTTGCTATGGCTAAGGTTTATTTAGAGTTTGGTCTAGGTTTATGGTCATAATTAGTGTTACAGTTAGGGCGAGGGTTATCATTAGGGTAATAGGATTAGATGTCAGGTTAAAGATAGGGTTAGGTTTAGGTTAGCCTTAAGTTTAGGTTTAGAATTAGGGTTAGGATTTGAGCTAACTTAGATTTAGGATTAGGGTTAGGTTCACTGTCACTTCTAATGTTAGGTTTATGTTTAGGGTTAGGGTAGGTTTAGCTTTAGGTTTAGTGTTATCATAAGGGTTAAATTTAGGGTTAGGGTAATGGGTAGGGTTCGAGCTAGGGTTTGGGCTAGTGTGAAGGTTAGGATTAGGGCTGGGGTTAGGGCTATGGTTAGGCCTTGGGTTAGTGTTAGGGTTAGGTTAAGTGTAAGGGTTAGAGATTGAGCTAGGTTTAGGGCTAAGCTGAGGGTTATGGTTACAGTCAGGGCTAGGGTAGGGTTAGGGTTAGGTTTAGGCCTAGGGTTAGCATTAGTTTTAGGTTTCTGGTTAGTGTAATGGATAGAGTTAGAGCTAGGCTTTGGGCTATGGTTACATTTAGGATTAGGGCTAGAGTTAGGGTGAGGTTTAGGGTTTTGGCTAGGGTTATGTTTAGGGTAAGGTTTAGGGTTTGAGCTAGAGTAAGGGCTAAAACAAGGGTCAGCGTTAGGGATAGGGTTAGGGCTAGGGTTAGGGTTAGGGTTATGCTTAGGGTTAGGTTTATGGCTGTATTTAGGGCTAGATTTTGTGTGAGGTTTAGGGCTTGTGTTAGGTATATGGGTAATGTAAAAGCTAGAGTTATGGTTATGGCTAGATTTAGAATTCGTCTAGTGTTAGTTAGGGTTAGTTTTTGGCATAGGATAAGGTTTAGAGCTAGGGTTTTTTGTTAGGATAAGTGTCATTGTTCAGAATAGGATTAGGTTTAGTGTTAGGTCCAGAATGAGGACTAGGGTTAGGTCTAGGGGTAGAGTGAGTGTTTTGTTTAGGTTAAGGGTTATTGTTAGGGCTAAGGCTAGGGTTATGGCTATATTTATGTTTAGGTTTAGGTCTATGGCTAGTATTAGTGTTAGGTTTAGGTTTAGGTTTACTGGTAGGACTAGTGTTAGGTTTCAGATAAGGTTTAGGGTCAGGTTTAAACCTAGGTTTAGTGTTAGGGTCAGAATAAGGGTCAGGGTTAGGTTTAGGGTTTGGGTTATGTTCAGAGCTAGAATGAGGTCTAAGGTTAGTACTAGGAATGGAGTTAAGGTTTGGGGTAGGCAAAGAATTAAGATTAGGACTAGGGTAGCAATAGGATAAGGGTTTGACTAAGTGTAAGAAATAGGGTTAGAGCTAGGATTAGGACTAGGGCTAAGGCTAGGGTTAGGGCCAGGGTTAGGGTTAGGGTTAATGTTAGGGTTAAGCTTGAATTAGGGCAAGGTTTTGTGTTAGGTTTAGGCTATGGCTAATATAAGAACTGGCATTACGATTAGGCCTAGTTTTACGGTTAGGTTTAGGGCGAGGTCTAGTGTTAGGATTAGGTTTAGGGATAGGGTGATGTGTAGAGCTATGGTTACTGTTAAGGTCGGAGTCAGTGTTAGTATTAGTTCTAGGATTAGGGTTAGGACCTGAATTAGGTCTAGGGTTAGGACTAGGTGTAGGGTTAGGGTTTGGTTTAGGTTAAGGTTTAGAGTCAGTGTTATGGCCTGGTTTTGCTTGAGGGCTAGGGCTAGGGTTAGGACTAATTTTCAAATTAACATTAGGGTTAGAGCTAGTGTTAGGGTGTAGTTTAGGCTTAGGTTTAGGGTTATATTTAGAGTTAGGGTTAGATCTAGGTTTAGGGCTACAGTGAAGGTTAGGGCTAGGGTTAGGTCTAGGGTTTGAATTATCATAAGGGATAGGGTAAGAACTAGGGATAGGGCTAGGGTGAGAGTTAGAGTAAGTCTTAGTGTTAGGTTTAGATATAGGGTTAGAATTATGGCTTAATTAGGGCTAGTATTAGAGCTAGGGTTGGTATTAAGGCTGAGCCTAGGTTTATGGCTAGGTTATTGTTATGCTTATGGTTATAACATGTTATAACTAGGTTTAGAACTAGGATGATGTTAAAATTAGGTTTAGGTCTATGGTTATGTAGGGTTAGGTTTAGGATTAAGGCTAAGATTAGGGCTAGGATTAGGGCTAGAGTTTGTTCTAGTGTTAGGGCTTCATTAAGGCTAGGGCTAATGTCAGGTCTAGGGTTATGGTTAGAGATAGTTTTAGGGTTAAGATTATTAGTGTTAGGATTAAGTTTATGGATATAGTTAGGTTTAGGGTTCAGGTTATGTTTAGGGTAATGTATAGGTTTAGGGTTAGGAATAGGTTTAGGGTTATCCTAGGGTTAGCATTAGGGTTAGGATTAGGATTAGGGTAATGGATAAGGTTACAGCTGTGGTTAGGGCTGGGTTTATGGTTAGGATTAAGGCTAGGGTTAGGGTTAGGTTTTGGTTAATGGCAAGGTTTGGGTTTAAGGTTAGGTTTAGTGCAAGTGTTAGGGCTAGAATTAGGGTATACTTAGGGTTAAAATTAGTGTTAGGGCTCCGATTAGGGATAGGTTTTGGGTTAGGTTAGGGCTAGATTTTAGGGCTTCAGCTAATGTAAGAACTAAGGTTATGATTAGAACTAGTTTTAGGGTTAGGGTTAGGGCAAGGTCTAGGTTTAGGTTTTAGGTTTAGGTTTTGAGTGATGTTTAGAGCTAGGGTTAGTGTTAGGGTCAGAGTCAGGGTCAGGTTTTTTTTTAGGGTTAGGGATAGGACTCGAATTAGAGGTAAGTTTAGGGCTAGATGTAGGCTTAGGGTTTGGTTTATGTTAAAGGATAGGGTTAGGGGTATGGCTTGGTTGTTTTGTAGGGCTAGGGATAGGTTAGGTCTAGTTTTAGGATTAGCATTAGTATTTCAGCTTGTGTAAATGAGAGGTTTAGCTTAGGGTTAGGGTTAGATTTAGAGTTAGGCTTAGATATAGGATTAGGGGGAGAGCTAGGGTTAGGGCTAATGTAAAGGCAAGTGATAGGAATATGGTAAGTGATAGGGTTAGCACTAGAAATACAACTAGGGCAAGAGTTATAGATAGTCTTAGGGCTAAGGTTAGGTTGGGTTTAGGGGTAAATTAGGGCTAGGATTAGGTCTAGCATTTGTATTAAGGTTAGGCCTAGTTTTAGACCTAGGTTTAGGTTTGGGGATAGGGTTAGGTTTAGAGTAAGAGATGGGGTTAGAGCTAGTTTTAGAGCTAGGTCAGAGGTTAGAATTTCGGTTAGGACTAGGGTTATTGTTTGGTTTAATGATAGGTTAGGTTTAGGGCTAGGATGAGGGCTAGGGATTCTTTTAGGTTTATGACAAGAATTAGGGCTAGGGATAGTGTCAGTTCTAGGCTTACATTAGGGATAGATTGAGGGTTAGATTTATGGCTAGGTCTAGTGTAAGGGTTCAGTTTAGGGTAAGGTCAAGTTTAAAACTAGGGTTATTATTACAGTTAGAATTAGGTTTCAGGTTTGGTTTAGGTTAGGGTTTAGGTTTAGAAATTGAATTAGCATTAGGGTTTGGTTAGGGTAATGATAGGTTTATGTTTAGGGTTCATGTTAGGTGTAGGGTAATTGATAGGGTTAGAGTTAGCAAAAGGGTTAGGGTTAGGCCTAGGGTTATATTTGTGTTAGGATTAAAGCTAGATTTGGGGTTTGGATGAGGGCCAGGTTTTGTGTTAGGGTTATGCAAGTTTTAGAGATAGTGATAATGTCAGGTTTAGGGTTATAGCTATGGCTAGTTATATGGTTAGGTTCATGGATAGGTCTAATATTAGGTTTAGGGTAAGGGCCAGGTTAAGGGTAAGGTGTATTTTTAGGGTCAGGGTCAGGTTTCGGTTTTGTGTTAGGTTAATTATTAGGATTATGGCTCAAATTAGCATTAGGATTAGAATTAGGGTTAGGATAATGGATAAGTTTAGGTTTCTGATTCAGGTTAAGATTAGGGTAATTGGTAGGATTAGGGTTAGTGATAGGGTTAGGGTTAGGCCTAGGGTTAGCATTTGGGTTAGGGTTATTGTTAGGGTAATGAATAGCATTAGAGCTAGGGTTAGGCCTAGGCTTTTGGATAGGATTAGGGCTAGAGTTAGGGTTAGGGCTAGGGCTAGGGCTAGGGTTAGGTTTTGGGTTAGGTTTAGGGTACAGGTTATGTTTTGAGCTAGGGATAGTGCTAGGGTGAGGGTTAGTTTTAGGATTATGTCTAGGGTTAGATTTATGGTTAAGGTTAGGGTTAGAGTTAGGGTTAGGGCTAAGGTTATTTTTAGAGTTAGGTTAATGGATAGGATTAGATATCAGGTTAGGATTAGGTGTAGCTTTAGGTTTAGGGTTAGTGTTAGGGTGAGGGCTAAGATTATCATTAGAGTTAGGGTAATGGATAAGGTTTGATTTCAGTTTAGGGTAAGGGGTAGTTTTAGGTTTAGGGTTAATGTTAGTTTTTGGGCTAGGGTTAGTGTTAGAGTAAGGGTTGGGGTGTTTTCAAGGGTTAAGGCTACAATCAGGGTTAGGTTTAGGCTTAGGTCTAGTATTAGGTTTACAATTAGGATTACAGCTAGGATTATCATTAGGGTTAAGGTTCGGTTTAGAGTAATGGATAATTTTAGAGATAGTATTAGGGCTAGTGTTAACATTATGATTAGGGCTAGGATTAGGATTAGGTTTAGGGATAGGGCTAGGGTTATGTTTAGGGTTCAGTTTTGGGATTTATCTAGGGTTAGGTCTAAGGCTAGTATTAGGGTTAGCATGATGGTTAGGCTTAGGATAAGGGATAAGGTTAGTTTACGGTTAGGGTTACACTTTTGGCTAGATTTAGGCCTAGGATTAGTGCTAGGTTTTGTGTTAAGTTTAGAGCTAGTTTTAGTGCTATGATAATGTAAGTGTTATGTTTACAGTTATGGCAAGGTCTAATGTTAGATTTAGGTTTCAGTTAGGGTCAGTTTTATAGCTAGGGTTAGTGTTAGTGTCAGGGTCTGTGATTGGATTAGTGTTAGGTTTAGGCCTAGAGCCAGAATTAGGATTGGTTAGGTCTAGGGGTAAAGTTAGTATTTGGCTTAGGTTAAGGGTTATCCTTTGAGCTAGGACTAGGTTTTTGTTTAGGTCTTGGTTAAAGATATGTTTAGATTTAGGATTAGGTTTAATCTAGGGCTAGTTTTAGGGTTAGGTTTAGATATAGGGTTATGGGTAGATCTAGTGTTAGGGTTTGTTTTAGGTTCAGGGTCAGAATAAGTGTCAGGGTTAGGGTTAGGATTTGGGTTATGGTTATAACAAGAATGAGGGCTAGGGTTAGGACTAGTAATAGAGTTAGGGTTTGGTTTAGACTAAGGATTAATTTTAGGACTAGGGTTAGCATTAGGTTTGGGATTTGGCTAGAGTAAAAGATAAGGTTAGAGCTAGGGATCGGGTTAGGGATAGGGCTAATGTTAGGGTTAGGTTTAGGGTGAAAGCTACGGTTAGGTGTCAGAGTTGTGCTAGGTTTTGGTTAGCATTAGTTTTAAGATTATGGTCAAATTTACAGCTATGTGTATTATTAGGGTCAGTGTATAGCTTAAGGTTTGGTTTAGGTTAAGGTTTAGGTTTAGGGCTCAAATTAGCATTAGTGTTATAGTTAGGGTTAGGGAAATGAATAGGCTTAGGATTAGGGTTCAGGTTAGTTTTAGAGCAATGGATAGGTTTAGGGATTGTGATAGGCTTAGGGTTAAGCCTAGAGTTAGTATTAGGTTAGGATTATGGTTAAGGTAATGGATAGAATTAGAGCTAGGTTTAGGACTAGGGTTATGTTTAGGATTAGGGCTAAGGTTAGGGTAGTGGATATAATTAGAGCTATGTTTAGGGCTATGGTTAAGGTTAGGATTAGGGCTAGTGTTAGGTTAGGGTTTGGGATAGGACTTGGGTTATGTTAAGGGTAAAGTTTAGGCTTTGAGCTAGGGTTAGGTCTAAAGCAAGGCTTAGGGTTAGCGTTAAGGCTAGGGTTAGATTTAGGGTTACGCTTATGGCTATGTTCTGGCCTAGGATTAGGCCTAGATTTTGTGTTAGTTTAGGCCTAGTGTGATGGCCATGGGTAATGTAAAAGCTAGGGTTATGATCAGGGCTAGTTTTAGGGTTAGGGTTATGGCTAGGTGTAGTGTTAGGATTAGGGTTTGGGTTAGGTTGAGCTTTGGAGCTAGGATTATGTTAGGGTCAGGTCCAATGTTCAGGTTAGAGTTAGTGTTGGGATTAGTGCCAGAATTAGGACTAAGGTTAGGTCCATGGGTAGCGTTAGTGTTTGGGTTAGGTTAAAGTTTATTGTTAGGGCTAGGGCTGGGTTGTTGTTCAAGTCTAGGGCTAGAAATATGGCTAGATGTAGGATTAGGTTTAAGTCTAATGTTAGTTTTAGGTTTAGGTTTAAGTATAGGATTACCAGTAGGGCAAATGTTAGGTATCAGTTTCAGGTTAGGGTCAAGTTTAGACCTACGGTTAGTGTTAGGGTCATAATAAGTGTCAGGGTTTGGGTTTGGGTTTGGATTAGGTTTAGAGCTAGAACGAAGGTTAGAGTTATGACTAGTAATAGGGTTAGGATTTGTGTTAGTCTATGGATTAGAGTTAGGACGAGGGTTAGCATTAGGTTTTGGATTTAGCTTAAGGTAATGGGTAGGGTAAGAGCTAGGATTAGAGCTAGGGTTAGGGTATGGTTTAGGGCTCGTTTAAGGGTTAGGGTTAAAAATAGGGTTAGCCCTCAGATTAGGGCCAGGTATTGGGTTAGGTTGGGGCTAGTGTTAGGTCTACCACAAATGTATAAACCAGGGTTATGATTACGGCTACTTTTTGGGTAAGTGTTACGGCTAGGTAAAGTGTTAGGGTTAGGGTTACTGTTAGCATGATGTTTAGAGCTAGGTTTAGTTTTAGGGTCAGTGTCATGTTCAGGTTATAGTTAGGGTTAGGGTTAAACCCAGAATTATCACTAGAATTAGGTCTAAGGGTAGGGTTAGTTTTATGGCTAGATCTAGTATAAAGGTTAGGTTTAGTTCTAGGGTCAAGGTTAAGCTAGGTATATTATCATAGGAAGGGTCAGAGTTAGGGTTTGGGTTAGGTAAAGTTTAGGGTTAGGGCTCGAATTAGCATTAGGGTTAGGGTGAAGTTAATGATAGGGTTATGTTTAGGGTTCAGGTTTGGTTTAGGTTAATGAAATAGGTTAGGGTTAAGGATAAGTTTATGGTTAGGCCTAGGGTTACCATTAGAGTTATGGTTATGGTTAGGGTAATGGATAGGGCTAGGATTATGTTTAGAATTCTGGCTAGGATTAGGGTAAGGTTTAGGGCTAGGTTCTGGGTTAGGGTTAGGTTTAGTGTTTGGGTTAAAGCTAGGGTTAAGGCTCGGATTAGGCCTTGGTTTGGGGTTTGGATAGGGGTAGGGTTAGGGATATGGCTAATGTATAAACTAGTGTTACAATTAGTGCTAGTTTTAGGGTTAGGGTTTGAGCTAGGTCTAGTGTTACAGTTAGGTTTAGGGTTAGGGTGATGTTTAGAGCAAGGATTATCGTTAGGGTCAGTGTCAGAGTCAGAGTTAGTTTAACGGTTAGGATTAGAACTCGATTAGGGCTAAAGTTAGTACTAGGTGTACGGTTAGGGTTTGGTTTAGGTTAAGGGTTAGGGATATAGGTTAGTTTTGTGTTAGGGCTAGGGCTACAGTTATGGCTAGATTATGGATTAGCATCAGGGTTAGGGCTAGTGTTAGGTTGAGGTTTAGGCTTAGATTTAGGGTTAGTTTTAGAGTTAGGGTTAGATCTAGGGTTAGGGCTAGGGCTAGGGCTAGGGTTAGGATGAGGTTTAGGGTTATGGTAATGAATATGATTAGAACTAGGGATACGGCTAGGTTGAGAAGTAGAGTTAGTCTTAGTAGTAGTCTTAGGGTAAAGGTTAGGGTTAGGTTTAGGTCTAAATTAGTGCTAAGATTCAGGCTAGGGTTAGGGCTAAGTTAGGGCTAGGATTAGGGCTAGGGTTAGTGTTAGGGTTATGGCTAAACTAGGGCTAGGTTTAGGGCTAGAGTTAGGGTTAGTTTTAGTGCTAAATTAGGCCTAGGATTAGGGGTAGGGTTAGTGTTAGGGTTAGGGCTAAATTAAGGCTAGTATTAAGGCTAGGGTTAGTGTTGGGGTTAGACCAAGGGGTTGGGCTAGAGTTAGAATTAGCATTGATGTTAAGGTTAAGTTTAGGGGAATGGGTGGGGTTATAGCTAGCGTTAGGCATAGGGTGAGGGTTAAAATTAGGATTAGGCCTAGGGTTATGGTTCAGTTTCGGATTAAGGCTAGGTTTAGGGCTAGGTTAAGGGCTAGGGTTTCTGTTAGGGTTATGGCTAGGACCAGGTCTAGGGCTAATATCAGGTCTAGTGTTAATGTAAGGATAGTTTTAGTGTTAGTTTATGGCTAGGTGTAGTGTGAGAGTTAGGTTTAGTTTAAAGGTCAGCTTTACGGCTAGGGTTATTATTAGGGTCAGGGTCAGGTCAGGGTCATGGTTAGCATTTGGTTTAGCTAATGATTTAGGGTTAGGACTTAAATTAGCATTAGGGTTAGGTTTAGGGTTAGCATAATGGATAGGGTTTAGTTTAGGTTTCAGTTAAGGTTTAGGGTAATTGATGGGTTGGGTTTAGAGATCAGATTAGGGTTAGCATTAGGGTTAGGTTTATGTTTAGTGTAATGGATAGGTTTATAGCTAGGGTTAGGACTAGGTTATGGTTTGGATTAAGTCTAGGTTTATGGCTATGTTTAGGGATAGGGCTAGAATGTGATTTATGGTAAGTTTTAGGGTTAAGGTAAGTGTTAGGTTTAGAGCTATGGTTATTGTTAGGTTAGGGTAAGGATTAGTATTTGAGCTAGGGTTAGGGCTATGGTGAGGGTTAAGTTTAGGTTTAGTTTTAGGTTTACATTTATGGTTAGAGTTAGGTTCAGTGTTAGGGATAGAGTTTTAATTAGGGTTTTGGTTAGGGTAATGGATATCATTAGAGCTAAAGTTCAGACTGGATTTTTTAAAGTATATTTTAGTTGTAGTTGGACATAATACCTTTATTTTATTTATTTTTATGTGGTGCTGAGGTTCAAACCCAGGGCCCTGAGCATGCTAGGTGAGTGCTCTACCACTGAGCCACATCCCCAGCCCCTCAGACTAGATTTAACATTAGGATTAGGTTTAGAAGTAGGGTTAGGGTTAGGGTTTAGGATAGAGCTAGGGTTATGTTTAGTGTAAAGGTTAGGCTTTGAGCTAGGGTTAGGTCTAACGTGAGGCTTAGGTTAGGGCTAAGTTTAGGGCTAGGGTTAGGCTGAGCATTATGCTTAGAGCTAAGTTTAGGCCTAGTATTAGGGCTAGGTTTTGTGTTAGGTTTAGGACAATGCGTAATGTAAGAACTAGGGTTATGTTTAGAGCTAGTGTTAGGGTTAGGGTTATGGCTAGGTCTAGTGTTAGGTCTAGGTTTTGGGTTAGTGTCAGGTTTAAAGCTAGGTTCAGTGTTAGAATCAGGGTTAGTTTGGGGGTTACGATTAGGGTTAGGTTTAGAGCCAGAATTAGCACTAGGTTTAGGTCTAGGGGTAGGGTTTGGTTTATGTTAAGAGTTATTGTAGGGCTAGTGCTAGGTTTTCGTTTTGGTCTAGAGCTAGAGTTATAGCTATATTTAGGTTTAGCTTTGGGTCTAGGTCTAGTGTTAGGCTTAGGTATAGGTATAGGGTTACCAGTAGGGCTAGTGTTAGGATTTGGTTTAGGTTTAGGGTCAGGTTTAGACCTAGGGTTACTATTAGGGTCAGATGAGGGTCAGGGTTAGGTTTAGAGGTAGAATGAGGGCTAGGGTTAAGACTAGTAATATACATAGAGTTTAAGTTAGGCTAAGGATTAGGATTAGAACTAGGGTTAGCCTTTGGGTTAGGATTTGGCTTAGTGTAAGTAATAGGGTTGGAGTTAGGGTTAGGGCCAGTGTTAGGGTTAGAGTTGAGGCTAGTATTAGGGTTAAATCTAGGGTTAGGGCTCAGAATAGGGGTAGAATTTGATTTAGGGTTAGAGCTATGGTTAGGACAATGACTAATGTATGAACTAGGGTTTTGATTAAGGCTAATTTTAGGGTTAGGTTAAGGCTAGATATAGTGTTAAGGTTAATTTAATGTTAGGGTAATTTTTAGAGCTAGGATTAGTGTTGGGGTCAGTGTCAGGGTCAGGGTTACTTTTATACTTAGTTTTAGGGCTAGTTGTAGGGTTAGCATTTGATTTAGGTTAAGGGTTAGTATTAGGGCTATGGCTTGGTTTTGGTTTATGGCTACGGCTAGGAATAGGGCCAGTTTTAGGATTAGCATTATGGTTAGGGGTAGTGTTAGGTTTTGGTTTAAGTTATGGTTTAGGGTTAGGGCTAATACTCAGTTTTGTTTTAGTCCTAGGGTTATGATTAGGGCTAGTGTTAGTGTTAGGCTTAGGCTTAGTGATTAGGTTAGGGTTAAATTTGGAAATAGGGTTAGATCTTGGGCTAGGGATAGACCTAAGGATAGGGCAAGCGTTATGGCTAGGTTTAGGGTTATGGTAAGGGATAGGGTTAGAACTACGGATAGGGCTAGGGCGAGAGTTAGTCTTAGGGCTAGGGTTAGCTTTAGGGTTAGAGATAGGGCTCAATTAGGGCTAGGATTAGGGCTAGGATTAGTGTTCAGTTTAAGCCTAGGATTAGGGTTAGGGTTAGAGTTAGTGTTTAGAGTTAGAGTTTAGAATTTAGGTTTAGAGTTAAGGCAAAGTTTGGGGTAAGGGATGGCTTTATAGCTATGTTTAGAAGTAGGATGAGGGCTATAATTAGGATTAGGACTGTGGTTAAGGTTAGGGTTAAAATAAAGGCTAGGTTTAGGGCTAGGATGAGGGCTAGGGTATTTATTTTTTAGGGTTAGGGCTAGGATTAGTGCTAGGGCTAATTTCAGGTCCAGAATTATGGTTAAAGATAGTTTTAGGGTTAGGATTATGGGTACGACTAGTGTAAGGGTTAGGTTTAGGATTCGTGTCAGGTTTAGAGCTAGGGGTATTTTTAGGGTGAAGTTCTGGGTTAGGATTTTTGATAGGTTAAGACTTAAAGTTATGGTTAGGGGTAGTTTGAGTGCTAGGGTTAGGTTTAAGGTTAGGGTGATATTTATAGCTACGATTCTTGTTAGGATAGGAGTCAGGGTCAGGGTTAGTTTTAGGGTTAGCTTTAAGAGTCGAATTAGGGCTATTGTTAATGTTAGTGTTCGGTTTGAGTTTAGGGCAGTGTTTAGAACTAGGGTGAGTATTAGGATATGAGTCAGGGTCAGGATTAGTTTTAAGGTGAGGCTTAGGACTATAATTAGGGCTAGATTTAGGTCTAGGTGAAATGTTAGTGTTTGGTTTAAGTTAAGGTTTTGGATTAGGGCTATTGCTTGGTTTTGGTTTACTGCTAGTATTAGGGTTAGGGCTAGTTTATGATTATCATTAGGGTTAGGGCTAGTGTTAGTGTTAGGCATAGCCTTAGCTTTAAGGTTAGATTTAGAGTTAGGGTTAGGGCTGGGACTAACTTGAGGGCAAGTGTTAGGGCTAGTGTTAAATTTACGGTAGCAGATAGGGATAGAACTAGGGCTAGGGCTAGGGCAAGATTTAGTCTTAGGGCTAGGGTTAGGATAGGGTTATAGATAGAGCTGAATTAGGGCTTGGATTAGGGCTAGGTTTTGTGTTTAAGCCTAGGGTTAAGGTTAGGGTTAGGTTTATATGCAGAGTAAGGGATGACATTATAGATAGATTTAGAAGTAGGGTGAGGGTTAGAATTAGGGTTAGGTGTAGGGCTAGAGTTATGGTTATGATTAAGGCTAGTTTTAGGGCTAGGATGAGGGCTAGGTGTGTTTTTAGAGTTAGGGCTAGGATTAGGGCTAGGGCTAATTTTAGGTCCAGAATTATGGTTAAAGATAGTTTTAGGATTAGGTTTATGGCTAAGTCTAGGCTAAGGGTTAGGTGTTGGGTTATGGTCAAGTTTAGAGCTAAGGGTATTATTAGGGTCAAGGTCTGGGTTAGGGTTTGGGATAGGTTAAGGTTTCAAGTTTGGGCTTTAATGAATATTAGGATTAGGGCTAGGGTAATAGTAGGGTTAGATTTAGGATTCATGTTAGGTTTAGGTTAATAAAATGGTTAGGATTTGGGATAGGGTTAGGTTTATGCCTAGGGTTATCATTATGGTTAGGGTTATGATTATATTAATGGATAGAGTTAGAGATCATTTTAAGGCTAAAGTTATGGTTACAATTAGGGCTAGTGTTAGGGTTAGGTTAGGTTTAAAGTTAGGTTTAGGGCTAGGTTTTGGATTATGTTAGGGTGAGGGTTAGGGTTACAGCTAATGTAAGTACTAGGTTTACATTTAGGGCTAGTTTTAGGATTTTAGTGCTAGGTTTAGTGTTAGGATTAATTTAGGGTTAGGGTCATGGTTAGAGCTAGAAGTGTAGGGTCAGTGGGTTAGTTTTAGGGTTTGGCTTCCAACTTGAATTAGAGCTAGGGTTAGGTCTAGTTGTAAGGTTAGGGTTTGGTTTAGGTTAATTGTTAGGGTTAGAGCTCTGGCTTGGTTTTGTTTTAGAGCTAGGGCTAGGGTTAGGGCTCATTTTCTGATTAGTGTTATGGTTTGGGCTAGTGTTAGGGTTAGGCTTAGGCTTCAGTTTAGGGTTAGATTTAGAGTTATATTTTGCCTAAGGTTAGGGCTAAGAATAAGGATAGGACAAGGATTAGCACTAGGGTAAGGGCTAGGGTTATGGTTACGGTAAGGGACAAGAATAGAATGAGTGATAGGGCTAGTGTGAGAGTTAGAGTTAGTCTTAAGGCTAGGGTTAGGGTTGGGGTTAGGGATAGGGCTAAATTATGTCTAGGGTTATGTTAGGGTGAGGGTTAGGGCTAGTTTTATGAATAGGCTTAGACATCAAGGTAGGGTTAGATTTAGAGTTAGGTTTTGATCTAGGGTTAGTGCTAGGGCTAAGAATAAGGCAAGGGTTACCATTAGGGTTAGGGTTAGAGTTAGGGTTCAGTTTAGGGTAAGGATGTGGTTATAGCTACGTTTAGGGCAAGGGTGAAAGCTAGTATTAGGGTTAGAACTAGGGTTAGGGTTAGGGTTATGATTAAGGCTATGTTTAGGGCTATGATGAGGACTAGGATTTGTTTTAGGGTTAGGGATAGTTTTAGGTCTATGGCTAATGTCAGGTCTAGGGTTACAGTTAGGAATAGATTTAGTGTTAGGTTTATGGCTTGGTCCATTGTAAGGGTTAGGTTTTTGGTTAGGGTCAGGTTTAGATCTAGGGTTAATTTTAGAATCAGGATCAGGATTAGGGTTTGGGTTAAGGGTGCAGGGCTCAAATTAGTGTTAGATTTAGGGTTAGGGCAATGACAGGATTAAGTTTAGGGTTTAGTTTTGGTTTAGTGTAATGTATAGTGTTAGGGGTAGGCCTAGGGTTATCAGAAGGATTAGGGTTATCATTAAGGTAATGGATAGGGTTAGCCCTAAGTTTAGGGCTAGGGCTATGATAGGATTAGGGCTAGTGTTTGGGTTAGTGTTAGGTTTAAGTATAGGGTTAAAGCTAGGTTTAGGACTCAAATTAAGCCTAGGATTTGTGTTAATTTAGGGCTAGGGTTAAGGCTACCTCTAATGCATGATGAAGGTTTATGATTACAGCTAGTTTTAAGTTTAGAGTTAGGTCTAGGTCTAATGTTAAGGTTAGGTTTACAGTGATGATGATGTATAGAGCAAGGGTTAGTGTTAGGGTCAGAGTCAGGTCACGGTTAGTTTGGGGTTAGGATTAGAGGATAATTAGGGATAGGGTTAGGGCAAGGTGTAGGGTTAGGGTTTGGTTTAGGTTAAGGGTTAAGGATAGGGCTATGACTCGGTTTTGTTTTAGGGCTAGGGGTAGGGTTAAGGCTAGTTTTAAGATTAATCTTAGGGTTAGGGCTAGTGTAAGTGTGAGATATAGGCTTAGGTTAAGGATTAGGGATAAGAGTAGAGTTATGGTTAGATTTAGTCTTAGGGTTATGGTTAGAGGTAGGTTTAGATCTAGGTTTTGAGATAGGGCTAAATATAGGGCTAGGGTACTCCTACATTTAAGGCTAGGTGTATGTTGATGATAAGGAATAGGTTTAGAACTAGGTATAGGGCTAGTGTGAGAGTTAGAGTTAGTCTTAGGGCTAGGATTAGGGTTAAGGATAGGGCTAAATTAGGGCTTGGATTAGGGCTAGGATTAGTGTTAGGGTTAGGCCTAGGGTTAGGCCTAGGTTTAGTGTTAGGTTTAGGGTTAGGTTTAGCATAAGGGATGGGAATATAGCTACTTTTAGGACTAGGGTGAGAATTAGGATTAATGTTAATGTTAACATTAGGATTAGGGTTATGATTAAGGCGAGGTTCATGGCTAGGTGTGCTAAATTTTGTATTATGTTTAGGGCTAGGATTAGAGCTAGGGCTAATCCCAGGTCTAGGGTAAGGTTATGGATAGTTTCAGCATTAGTTTTATGGCTAGGTCTATGTAAATGTTAAGTTTCTTCTTAGGTTCAGGTTTAGAGCTATGGGTATTATTAGAGTCAGAGTTAAGTTTAGGGTTTGGGTTAGGTTAAGGTTTAGGTTTAGGGCTCAAATTAGTCTTATGTTTAGGGATTGGGTAATGACACAGTTGGGTTTATGGTTCAGGTTAGGAATAGGTTATTGGAAAGTGTTAAGGCTAGTACTATGATTAGGGTTCCGCCTAGGGTTAGCATAAGGATTATAGTTATCTTAGGGTAATGAATAGGGTTAGAGCTAGGGTTAGGGCTAGGTTTATGGTTAGGATTTGGTCTAGGGTTAGGCTTAGGGTTATGGTTAGGGATAGGGTTATTGTTAGGGTTAGCTTTAGGGTTAAAGCTAAGGTAGGGCTTGGATTAGGGCTAGGTTTTGTGATAGGTTAGGGCAGTGGCTAATGTAAGAACTAGTGTAATGATTAAGACTAGTTTTATGGTTAATGCTAGGGCTAGGTGTAGTTTTAGGGTTAGTTTTAGTGTTAAAGTTAAGTTTAGAGCTAGGGTTAGTGTTAGTGTCACTGACAGTGCTCGGGTGTGGTAATGGTTAGGGTTAAAGCCAGAATTAGGACCAGGGTTAGGACTAGATGTAGGGTTAGAGTTTGGGTTAAGTTAAGGGTTATTGTTAAGGCTAGGTCTAGTTTGTCTTTAGGACTAAAGCTATAGTTATGGCTAGATTTAGGATTAGGTTTACATCTAGGGCTAGTGTTAGGGGTAGGTTTAGATATAAGGTTACAAGTAGGGCTAGTGTTAGGGTTTGGTTTAGGGTTAGGTTTAGATTTAGACCTAAGATTAGTGTTAGGGTCGGAATAATGGTCAGGGATAGGTTTAGGGTTTGGGTTATAGTTAGATCTAGAATGAAGGCTAGGGTTAGGAATAGTTATAGATTTAGGTTTTGGTTAGGCTAAGGATTAGTGCTAAGAATACGGTTAGCATTAGGGTGAAGTTTGGCTTAGGGTAAGATATAGATTTAAAGCTATGGTTAGGACTAGGGTTAGGGTTAGGTTTAGGGTTAAAGCTCGTGTTAAGCCTTGGATTAGGGCTAGTTTTGTATTAGGGTTAGGGTTAGTGTTATGGTTATGGCTATTGTAAGAACTAGGGTTATGATTAGGGTTAGTTTTAGGGTTAGGTTTAGGGCTATATCTAGTATTAGGGTAAGGTTTAAGGTTAGGTTGATGTTTAGAGCTAGGCTAAGTGTTTGGATATGAGTCAGGGTCATGTTTATGTTTAGGTTTAGGGTTAGGTGTCAAGTTAGGGCTAGGGTTAGGGCTGGTGCAGTGTTAGGGTTTGTCTAGGGTAAGGGTTACTGTTAGGGGTATGGCTCGGTTTTGTTTTAGGGCTTGGGCTAGGGTTAGGGCTATTTTAGAATTAGTATTAGAATTAGAACTAGTTTCAGGATTAGGCTGAAGCATCAGGTTAGGGTTAGTTTTAGAGATAGGTTTCGATCTAGAGTTAGTACTAGGGCTAAGGATAGTGCAAGGGTTATGACAAGGATTAGAGCTTGGGTTAGGGTTATGGTAGGTATAGGATTAGAAGTAGGAATAGGTCTTGTCTGAGAATTATTGTTGGTCTTAATTCCAGGGTTTGGGTTAGGGTTAGGAATAGGGCTAAGTTAGGGCTACGATAAGGGCTAGGTTTAGTGTTAGGGTTAGGGCTAGAGTTAGCGTTATGGTTAGGGATTGCATTCGTATTAGGAAAAGGGTAATGGTTAGGGCTAGCATTAGTGTTAGGTTTAGTGTTAGGTCTGGGTTAGTGTTATGGTTATCATTATGGTTCGGGTTGGGTTTAGGGGTAGGGTCTTCATTAGGGTTAGAATTAGTTTTAGAGTAATGTATTGAATTAGATGTAAGATTAGGCTTAGGGTTAAGTTTAGGTTATGGTTAAATATAGGTTTAGGGATAGGTTTAGTTTTGATTTATGGTAAGGTTTAGGGTTATGTTTATGGCAAGGTTAGGTTGAGGGTTAGGTTTATGATTAGGGTTAGGAATAGGGTTAGGTTTAGGGCTAGGGTTATTATTAGGGTTAGGTTAATATTAGGTTTAGAAGTAGTGTTAGTACAAGGTTAAAGGTTAGGATTAGGGCTAAGGTTAGGTTGTTGTTTAGGAATAGGGCTAGGATTATGTTTAGGCTA
The DNA here is from genome assembly GCF_001458135.2 of Marmota marmota marmota. Classification (NCBI taxonomy): domain Eukaryota; kingdom Metazoa; phylum Chordata; class Mammalia; order Rodentia; family Sciuridae; genus Marmota; species Marmota marmota. The sequence continues at coordinate 57,420 of NW_026007648.1, forward strand.
AGGGTTAGGCTTTGAGCTAGGGTTATGTGTAAGGTGAGGATTAGGGTTAGGGCTACATTTAGGATCATGATTATGCTTAGTGTAGGTTTAGGCCTCAGATTAGGGCTAGGTTTTGTGTTAGGTTTAGGCCCACAGTTAAGGCTATGTGCAATAAAATATCTAGGGTTCTGGTTAGAGCTAGTTTTAGGTTAGAGTTATGGCTATGTCTAGTGTTAGGTTAAGGTTTTTGGTTAGGTTCGGGTTTAGTGCTAGGTTTAGTGTTAGTGTTATGGTCAGTGTTCAGGTTGGAGTTAGGTTTAAGATGAAAGCCAGAATTAGGACTAGAGTTAGGTCTAGGGATAGGGTTAGTGTTTGCTTTAGGTTAAGGGTTATGTTAGGGCTAGGGCTCAGGGGTATTTTTAGGTCTAGGTCTAGAGTTATGGCTATATTTAGGATTAGGCTTAGGTCTGGGGCTAGTGTTAGGGTTAGGTTTAGGCATAAGTTTAGTGGTAGGTCTGTCAGATTTAGACTGAGGATTTGTGTTAGGGTAAGGATTTGAGTTAGGGTTAGAGCTATAATGAAGGCTAGAGTTAGGACTAGTAATAGGATTAGGGTTTGGATTAGGCCATGGATTAGGATTAGGACTAAGGTTAGCATTATGGATAGGGTTTGGCTTAGGGTAAGTGATAGAGTTTGAGCTAGGGATAGGGCTAGGGTTAGGGTTAGGGTTAGGGCTAAGGCTTGGTTTAGGTTTAGGTTTAGGTTTACTTCTTGGGTTAGGGTTCAGATTAGGACTAGTTTTTCTCTTAGCTTTAGGGCTAGGGTTAGGGCTATGGCTAATATAAGAACTAAGGTTATGATTAGAGTTAGTATTTGGTCTAGATCTAGTGTTAGCATTATCTTTAGGATTAGTGTGATATCTAGAACTAAAGTTAGTGTTAGAATATAAGTCAGGGTCAGGGTTAATTTTAGGACTAGGACATGAATTAGAGCTAGAAGGTTATGGCTAGGTTTAGAGTTAGGTTTTGGTATAGGTTAACATTTAGGGTTAGGACAATGTCTCAGTTTTGTTTAAGAGATAAGGCTAAGTTTACGGCTGGTTTTAGGACTAGTGATAGCGTTAGGTCTAGTGGTAGGTTGAGGATTAGGCTTAGGGTTAGAGTCAAATGTAGAGTTATGGTTAGATCTAGCGTAGGGTCTAGGGCTAGGGTTAGGGCTAAGGTTAAGGATTGTGTTATGTTTATTGTAATGGATAGGGTTAGAACTAGAAACAGGGCTGGAGGAGAGTTAGTTAGTCTTAGGCCAAGGTTAGGGGTAGAGTTATGGCTAGGGCTAAATTAGGGCTAGGATTAGTGCTAGGGTTAGTGTTAGGGTTATGACTATGGTTAGGGCTAGAGATATGGATAGTGTTAGGGTTAGGTTTAGTGATAGGGTTAGGGGAAATGATGGGGTTATACCTAAGTTCAGGTCTAGGGTGAGGGTTAAAATTAGAGATAGGGCTAGAGTTAGGGTTTGGGTTAGGATTAAGGCTAGGTATAGGTCTATGATGAGGACTAGTGTTTGTGTTAGGGTTAGGGCTAGGATTAGGACTGGTGCTAATGTCAGGTCTGGGTTTATGGTTATGGTTAGTTTTAGGGTTAGGTTATGGCTAGGTCTAATGTAAGGGTTAAGTTTATGTTAAGGGTCAGGTTTAAAGCTAGGTGTATTATTAGGATTAGGGTTCGAGTTGGGTTTGGTTTAGGTTAAGATTTAGTGTTAAGGCTTGAATTAGCATTAGGGATAGGGTTATGGTCTGGGTTAGGGTAATTGATAGGGTTGGGTTTAGGTTTCAGGTTAGGTTTAGAGAAATGAATAGGGTTAGTGTTAGCACTAGTGTTAGCATTAGGCCTAGGGTTAGAATTTGGGTTAGGCTTATATTTAGAGTAATGGATAGGATTAGAGGTAAGGTTAGGGCTAAGGTTAAGGGTAGAATTAGTAATAGGGTTAGGGTTAGGCCTAGGGTTAGTATCAGGGTTACTTTTGGGGTAAGTGTTAGTGTTTGAGCTAGGATCAGGGCTAGTGTGAGGGTTAGGGTTAGATTGAGGGCTAATGTTAGGGTTAGCGTTAGGGTTATGTTTAGATTAAAGTTAGAGTTTGAGTTAGAATTAGGGTTAGGGCGAGGGTTAGGTTTAGGGTTAGGTCTAGGTTTATGGTTAGGGTTACAATAGAGTTAGTCTTTACGTTAGGTTTATGGCTAGGTTAAGGGCAATGTTTTGTGTGAGGTTTATGGCTATCATTAGGGCTATGGGTAATGTAAGAGCTAAGGATATGGTTATAGCTAGTTTTAGGGTTAGGGTTATGGATAAGTCCAGTGTTCTAGTTAGGTTTTGGGTTAGGATAAGATTTAGAGCTAGGGTTTGTTTTAGGGTAACTGTCATTGTCGGGTTAGGGTTAGGTTTAGGGTGAGGGCCAGATTTATGGCTACCGTTGGGTCTAGGGATAGAGTTAGTCTTTACGTTAGGTTAATGGTTATTGTTAGAGCTAGTGCTAGGTTTTTATTTAGGGCTAAGGCTAGATTTATAACTCTATTTAGGATTAGGTTTGGTCTAGTGCTAGTTTTACTGTTAGGTTTAGGTATAGGTCTACCAGTAGGGGTAGGGGTAGGGTTTGCTTTAGGGTTAGTGTCAGGTTTAGACCTAGGGTTACTGTTAGGTTCAGAATAAGGGACATGGTTAGAGTTAGGGTTAGAGCTAGAATGAGGGCTAGGATTAGGCCTAGTAATAGAGATATGGTTTGGGGTAGGGTTAGTGTTAGATTTAGGCCTAGGTTTAGGGCTATGATTAGGGTTAGCATTAGGGTTAGTGTAAGGTATGATGTTACAGCTGTTTAGTGCTAGGATAAGGGATAAATTTAGGGTTAGGGCTGGGGTTAAAATTAGGGTTAGGATTAAGTCTAGGCTTAGAACGAGGATTAGAGATAGGGATAGGGCTAATGCCAGGTCTAGGGTTAAGGTTAAGCTAGGGTTAGGGTTAGGGCCATGGTTAAGTTTTGTTTTAGAACTAGGCCTAGGGTTAGGGCTAGTTTTATGACTAGCAATAGTGTTAGGGCTAGTGGTAGGGTCAAGTTTAGTCTTAGATTTATTGTAAAGTTTAGATTTAGGTTTAGGGCTATGGCTAGGGTTAGGGCTAAGTTTAGGACTAGTGTTAGGGTTATGGTAATGGATAGGGTTAGAACTAGAAATAGGGCTAGGACAAGAGTTTGAGTTAGTCTTTGGGCTAGAGTTAGGGGTAAGTTTAGAGTTAGGGCTAAATTAGGGCTAGGATTACCACTAGGGTTAATGTTAGGTTTAGGGTTAGTGTTAGTGTTAGGGTTAGGATTAGATTTAGGGGAAGGGATAGGGTTATAGCTAGCTTTAGGGCTACTGCGAGGGTTAGAAATAGGGTTAGGGATAAGGTTACGGTATGGGTTAGAATTAAGGCTAGGTTTAGGTTAAGATGAGTTTTTTTTTTTTTTTTTTTTTTTAGGTCTAGGGCTAGGATTAGGGCTAGGGTAAATGCCAGGTCTAGGTTTATGGATAGTATTAGTTTTAGTGTTAGGTTATAGCTATGTCTATTATAAGGATAGGGTTTGGTTTAGGTTAAGATTTAGGGTTAATGCTTGAATTAGTAGTGGGTAAGGGTTAGGGTTAGTGTAATGGAGAGCATTAGTTTTATGGTTCTGGTTAGGTTTAGAGTAATGAATAGGGTTAGTGTTAGCGATAGGGTTATCGTTAGGCCTAGGGATAGCATTTGGGTTAGACTTATCTTTAGGGTAATGGATAGGATTAGATCTAAGTTTAGGGAAAGGGTTAAGGATAAGTTTATGGCTAGGGTTAGGGTTAGGCCTAGGGTTAGTGTCAGTGTTAGATTTAGGGTAAGTATTAGGGTTTGAGCTAGGGTTAGGTCTAGGGCAAGGGTTAGGGTTAGAGCCAGGGCTGGGGTTAGGGTTAGTGTTAGTGTTATGATTAGGGAAAGGGTTAGAGTTTGAGCTAGGTTTAGGACTAGGGGAAGGGTTAGGGTTAGGGTTAATTCTAGGTTCATGGTTAGGGTTACAATTAGAGCTAGTTTAGGGTTAGGATAAGGGCTAGGTTATATGATGTTTATGGCTAGCGTTAGGGCTATGGGTAATGTAAGAGCTCGGATTATGGTTATGGCTAATTTCAGGGTTAGGGTTATGGATAAGTCTAGTGTTAGGGTTAGGTTTGGGGTTAGGATAAGGTTTAGAGCTAGGGATTGTGTTAGGGTAAGCATCAGTGTTTGGGTCAGTGTTAGAGCCAGAATTAGGAATAGCGTTGTGTCTAGGGATAGGGTTACTCTTTGTGTTAGGTTAAGGGTTATTTTTAGGGCTAGTTCAAGGAGTTTTTTAGGGCTAGGGCTAGATTTATGAATCTATTTAGGATTAGGTTTGGTCTAGTGCTGTTGTTACTGTTAGGTTTAAGTATAGGTTTACTGGTAAGGATAGAGTTAGGGTCTAATTTAGGGTTAGTTTCAGGTTTAGATCTGGGGTTAGTGTTAGGGTCCAAATAAGGGTTAGGGTTTGGGTTAGGGCTAAAGCTAGAATGAGGCCTCAGATTAGGACTAGTAATAGAGTTAGGGTTTGGGATAAGATAAGGATTAGTGTTAGGACTAGGGTAGCATTAGGGTGAGGATATGGCTTAGGGTAATGGATAGGATTAGAGGTAAGGTTAGGATTATGGATAAGGTTAGGGATAGGTTAGAGATAGTGTTAGGGTTACTGTTAGGATTAGGTTTAGGGTTAGGGTTGTGGTTTGAGTTAGTTTTAGGGTTAGGGTTAAGGTTAGGGTTAGCATTAGTGTTTAGGTTAAGGTTATAGTTAGGTTTCGGATTAGTGCTAGGTTTAGGGTTATGGTTAGTGTTAGGTTTAGGGTTAGCATTAGGTGAGTGTTAGGGTTAGGGTAAGGGTTATGGTTAGGGTTAGTGTTAGGGTTAAGGTTAGGTTTAGAGACCGGGTTAGGTTTAGGGTTAGGTTTAGGGTTAGGGTTAGTGTGAGGGTTAAGATTAGGGTTAGCGTTAGGGTTAGTGTTAGGTTTAGTGTTAGGATTGGTGTTTGGGTCAGGGTTTGGGTTAGGCTTAGGGTTACAATTAAGATTAGGGTAATGATTAGGGTTAGGATTAGTATTAGGGTAGGGTTACGGTTAGTGTATGTGATAGGGTTAGGTTTAGGCTTAGGGTTCAGCTTAGGGTTAGGGTTAGTTTTAGAGTTAGGGTTACAGTTGGCTTTAGGGTTAGAGTTAGGTTAGTGTTCAGTTAGGGTTAGGGTTTGAGTTAGAGTTACGGTTAAGGTTATCATTAGGGTTAGGTTTAAGATTAGAGTTAGAATTAGGGTTAGGGTTAGGGTTAGGGTTAGGGTTAGTGTTATGTTTTGGTTTAGGGTTAAAGTTAGTTATAGGGTTAGGATTGTGATTAGGGTTAGTGTTAGTGTTAGGGTTAGGGTTAGTGTTAGTGTTAGGGTTAGGGTTAGGTTTAGAATTAGGTTTAGGTAGGGGTTAGGGTTAGTTTAGGATTAGGGTTATGGTTTGGTTAGGGTTTGTGTTAAGATTAGCGTAAGGTTAAGGATTTGTGTTAGGGTTGGGATTAGGGTGTGAGTTCATGTTACGGTTACAGTTAGGATTAGGTTTAGGTTTCATGTTAGAGTTAGGGTTAGGTTTAGTGTTAGGGTTACATTTAAGTTTACGGTTAGGATTAGGGTTACTGTTACAGTTAGGGTTAGGTTTAGGGTTAGGATTATAGTTTGGGTTAGTGTTAGGGTTAGTGTTAGGGTTAGGTATAGAGTAAGTGTTAGGGTTAAGGTTATGTTTATGGTGAGGTTTAATGTTAGTGTTAGGGTTAGTGTTAGTGATAGGGTTAGGGTTAGGTTTAGGATACCATTAGGGTTAGGGTTAGGGTTAGGTTTAGTGTTATGGTTAGGGTTTGTGTTAGGGTTAGGCTTTATTGTAGGGTTAGGTTTAAAGTTAGTTTAGAGTTAGGCTTAGGGTTAGAATAAGAGTTAGGTTTAATTTTAGGGTTAGTGTTAGTGTTAGGTTTAGGTTTAGTGTTAATGTTAGGGTTACGGTTAGGGTTAGGTTTAGGGATAGTGTTATGGTTAGGGTTAGGTGTCGTGTAAGGGTTAGTGTTAGTGTTAAAGTTAGGGTTAGGGTTAGGGTGAGTGTTAGTGTTAGGATTAGGGATCAGGTTAGGGATAGTGTTAGGATTAGGATTAATTTTAGGGTTAGTGTTAGATTTAGGGATAGGGTTAGGGTTAATGTTAGGGTTAGGTTTTGATTTAGAGTTAGTTTAGTGTTAGGTTTAGGGTTAGGGTTAGTGTTAGTCTTAGGGTAAGGCTTAGGGTTAGGGTTAGGTTTAGGCTTAGTGTTTGGGTTAGGGATAGAGTTAGGGATAGGGTTAGGTTTAGGATTATGGTTTGAGTTAGGGTTAGGGTAAGAGTTAGGGTTAGGAATAGGGTTAGGGTTTGTGTTAGGGTTAGGGTTATGGTGGGATTAGGTTTACAGTTATGGTTAGAATAAGTGTACGGTTAGTTTTAGGGTTAAGGGTAAAATTAGGGTTAGTGTTAGAGTTACTATTAAGGTTACGGTTAGGGTTAATGTTAGGTTTAGCGTTAGGGTTATGGTTAGGTATTGTTATAGGTTTAGTATTGGGGTTAGGGTTGGGGTTAGGGTTAGTGTTAACGTTAGTGTTAGGGTTAGGGTTAGGGTTACGTAAGGATTAAGTTTAGGGTTTGATTTGGTTTAGGTTTATCATTTGGATTAGGGTTTGTTTTCAGGTTAGGGATTGGGTTAGGGTTAGGGTTATGGTTAGGGTTAGTGGAAGGGTTAGGGTAGGGGTTAGGATTCCTGTTAGAATAAGTGTTAGGGTTAGGATTACTGTTTGGGTTAGGGTTAGAGATATGTTTAGGGTTATTGTTAGGTTTAGGGTTAGGTTAAGTATAGGGTTAGTTCTAGGGCTAGGGTTATTGTTAGGGTTAGTTTTAGTGTTAGGGTTAGGGTTCAGTTGGGGGTATGGTTAGGGTCAGGTTAGGGTTCATGTTACGATTAGGTTAGGGTTAATGTTAGGATTAGGTTTACTTTTAGGTTTAGAATTAGGGTTGGGTTAAAGTTAGGGTTAGGGTTAGTGATAGGTTAGAGTTAGGGTTAGAGTTAGGTTGAGGTTTAGGGTTAGGGTTAGTGTTATGGGTAGTTTTAGGTTTAGAATTAGGTTTAGGGTTAGGGTTAGTGTTAGGGATAGGGTTAGATTTAGTGTTAGGTTAGGGTAAGCGTTAGGTTGAATGTTAGTGTAAGGGTTAGGGTTAGGGTTAGTATTAGAGTTAGGGATTGCATTAGGGTTAGTGTTAGCATTTTTGTTAGGTTTAGGGCAAGGGTTAATGTTCGGGTTAAGGTTAGTATAAAGTTAGGGTTACTGTTCTGGTTAGGGTTAGTGTTAGGATTAGGGTGAGAGGTCCTATTAGGGTTAGGGTCAGGGTTAGTGTTAGGGTTACAGTTAGCATTAGGGTTAGTGTTAGAGTTAGTATTAGTGTTTTGGTTAGGTTTAGTGTTAGTTTTAGTGTTAGGGTTAGTGTTAGTTTCAGGGTTAGGGTTAGTGTTAGGTTAGGGTAAGTGTTAGAGCTAGGGTTAGGGTTATGAAAAGAGTTAGTGTTAGTGTTAGGGTTATGGTGAGGTTTAGGGTTAGGGTTAGGATTGTGTTAGGGTTTGTGTTAGGGTTAAGGTTAGGGTTAAGATTAGGGTTGCAGTTACAAATAGGATTCAGGTTAAGGTTAGGGTTACAAATAGGTTAGGTTTAGGGTTAAGGTTAGGGTTAGGGTTAGGGTTAGGCTTAGTGTTAGGCTTAGGGATAGGGTTACCGTTAGTGTTTGGTTTAGGTTTAAAATTGGGTGTAGGGTTTGTGTTAGGATTAGGCTAGGTTTTGGGTTAGGGTTTGGGTTCGAGTTAGGGATAGATTTAGGTTTAGTGTTAGGTTTAGGGTTATTATTAGTGTTCATATTAGGGTTATTTTTAGTGTTTGTTTTAGGGATAGGGTTAGGGTTAGGTTTCAGTTTAAGTTTAGGTTTAGATTTAGAGTTAGAGTTATGGTTGGAGTTAGCATTAGTGTTAGGATTAGTGTTAGTTTTAGAGTTAGGGTTTGTGTTAGGGTTAGGTTAAGGGTTAAGGATAGGGTTACAATTAAGATTGTGGTTAGAGATAGAGTTAGTGTTAGGCTTAGGGTTAATGTTAGTGTTATGGTTACTGTTAGGGTTATGGTTAGGTTTAGGGTTAGTGTTAAGTTTAGGGTTAGGTTTAGTGTTAGGGTTAGTTTTAGAGTTAGGGTTAGAGTTAGGTAAGGGTTAGGATTAGGGTTAGGTTTGGGTTAGGGTTGTGGTTTGGGTTAGAGTTTTTGTTAGAGTTAGGAATGGGGTTAGTGTTTGCCTCAGGTTTAGTGTTAGGGTGTTTGTGTTAGGGTTACTGTTAGGGTTATGGTTAGCATTCATGTTAAGATTAGGGCTAGGTATAATGTTAGGGTTAGGTGTAAATTTTTGCTTAGGGTTACAGTTAGTGTTACGGTTAGGGTTAGGGTTAGGATTAGTGTTTTGCTTAGGGTTACAGTTAGGTTTAGGGTTTGTTTAAGTGGTATGATTATATTTAGTGTTAAGTTTAGGGTTAGGTTTAGGGTTAGTGTTAGGGTTCGTGTTAGATTTAGGGTTAGGTTTAGGGTTACTGTTAGGGTTAGGGTAAGTGTTAGAGTTAAACTTAGAGTTAGGTTTAGGGTTATTGTTAGGGTCAGGGTTACAGTTAAGGTTAGGGTTAGGGTTGGAGATTGCTTTAGTGTTAATATTAGGGTTACGGTTAGGATTAGTGCTAGGGTTAGTTTTAGGGTTTGTGTTAGAGTTAGGTTTATGGTTACAGTTAGGATTAAGGTAAGGTTTGGGATTGTGCTTAGGATTAGTGTTAGTTTTAGGGTTAGAATTAGGGTTAGTGATAGGGTTAGGTTTAGTTTAGGGTTAGTGTTAGGGTTAACGTTAGGTTTAGAATTAGGGTTAGTGTTAGGCTTACAGTTAGGTTTAGTTTTAGTGATAAGGTTAGGTTTGTATTAGAGTTAAGGTTTGTTGTAGGGTTACAGTTAGGGTTAGTGTTAGTGTTAGGGTTCTGTTTAGGGTTAGAGTTAGTGTTATGTTTAGGGTTAGGGTTAGGTTTAGTGTTAGTGTTTTGGTTAGGGTTAGGCATAGGGTTAATGTTACGTTTATGGTTAGAGTTAGGGTTAGGGTTAGTGTTACGGTTAGGATTAGGGTTCATGTTAGGGTTAGGGTTACAGTTAGTGTTAGTGTTAGGGTTGGGGTTAGTGTTAGTGTTAGGTTTAGAGTTATGGAAAGGGTTAGATATAGTGTTAGGGTTTGGGATAGGTTTAGGTTTAGTGTTACAGTTAGGGTTAGGGTTAGTGTTAGTGTTGCGGTTAGAGTTAGGCTTAGGTTTTGGGTTAGTGTTAGGTTTGGGGTTAGGGTTAAGATTAGTGTCAGTGTTATGGTTAGGGTTAGGATTAGGGTTACAGTTAGGGTTAAAAGTAGGTTTAGGCTTAGGGTTAAGGTCAGTATTACGGTTATGGTTAGGGTTAAGGTTAGGGTTAGTGTTAGGTTTAATGTTAGGTTTAGGTTTAGTGTTAGTGTATGGGTTAGGTTTAGGGTTAGGTAAGGGTTAGGGTTAGGGTTGTGGTTTCGGTTAGGGTTTGTGTTAAGTTTATAATTAGGGTTTGTGTTAGGATTAGGGTTAGGGTGTGGGTATTAGGGTTACAGTTAGGGTTTGGGTTAGGTTCGTGTTAGAGTTAGGGCTAGGTTAATTGTTAGGTTTTGGTGTAAATTTTTGGTTAGTGTTTGGTTAGGGTTATGGTAAGAGTTCGGGTTTGGGTTAGGATTATTGTTTTGCTTAGGGTTAGAGTTTGGTTTAGGGTTTGTGTTAGAGTTAGGTTAGGGTTAGGGTGAGGTTTAGGGTTAGGGTTAGGTTAGGGTTAGGTTTAGGGTTAAGCTTAGGGTTAGGGTTAGTGTTAAAGTTAGTTTTAGGGTTAGGGTTAGTGTTAGAGTTAAAGTTAGGGTTAGGATTAGGGTTAGTGTTAGAGTTAGAGTTATGGTTAGGGATAGGGTTGTGGTTAGGTTTATGGTTAAGGTTTGGGTTAGGGTTTGTGTTAGGTTTATGGTTAGGGTTACGGTTAGGATTAGGTATAGGTTTAGGGTTATCATTAGGGTTAGTGTTAGGTTTAGGTTTAGTATTATGGTAAGTGATAGGATTAGGGTTAGGGTTAGGGTTAGTGTTAGGGTTAGAATTAGGTTTATACTTAGGGTTAGTGTTATTGTAAGGGTTAAGTTTAGTTTTGGTGTTAGGGTTAGGGTTAGAATTAGGATTAGTGTTAGGGACAGGTTTCGTGTTAGGGTTAAGATTCATTTTAGGGTAAAATTTAGGGTTAGTTTTAGTGTTAGGGTTATGTTTAGTGTTAGATTTAGTATTACAATTAGGGTTAGGTTTAGGGTTAGGGTTAGGGTTCGTGTTATGGTTAGGGTTAGGATTAGTGTTAGGGTTAGGTTTAGGATTAGTGTTAGTGTTAGCTTTAGGATTTGGGATAGGTTTAGTGTTAGTGTTAGTGTTAGGGTTAGGGTTAGCATTAGGGTTATGGTTAGTGTTAGGTTTAGGATTATGGTTAGGTTTAGTGTTAGGGTAAGTGTTAGGGTTAGGGTTCGGGTTAGGTTTAGGGTTCGGGTTAGTGTTTGTTTTAGGGTAAGGGTTAGAGATAGGATTTGTGTTAGGGTTAGGCTTAGGGTTATGATCAGATTTTGTTTAGAGTTAGGGTTAGAGTTAGGGGGGTTAGGGTAAGTGTTAGGGTTAGGGTTAGGATTAGGGTTAGTGTTACTGTTAGTGTTATGGTTAGGGTTAGGTTTAGTGTTATAGTTAGGGTTAGCATTAGGTTTAGGGTTAGGGTTGTGGTTAGGGTTATTGATAGGGTTAGGGTTAGGTTTAGGTTTAGTATTAGGACAGAGTTAGGGTTATTGTTAGGGTACAGGTTAGGGTTAGGTTTAGGGTTAGTTTCAGAATTAGGGTGAGGATGAGGGTTAGGGATTGGGTTAGGATTATGTTTAGGGTTAGTTTTAGAATTAGGGTGAGGATCAGGATTAGGAATTGGGTTACAGTAAGGGTTAGTTTAAGATTTAAAATTAGGGTTAAGGTTAGAGTTAGTGTTAGGGTTAATGTTAGGGTTGGAGTTATAGATCATATTAGGTTGAAGGTTAGGTTTAGAGTTTGGATTAGTGTTAGGGTAAGGGTTATGGTTCGATTAGGGTTAGAGTTAGGGTTAGGGTTAGGGTTAGAGTTAGTGTTAAAGTTAGGGTTAGTGTTAGGTTTAGGTTTAGGGTTATGGTTAGGGTTAATGATAGTGTTAGGGTTAGGTTTAGGCTTAGTCTTAGATAAGGGTTAGGGTTATTGTTTGGGTATGGGTTAGGGTTAGGTTTAGGGTTAGTATTAGAATTGGGGTTAGGATCAGGGTTAGGGATTGGGTTAGGGTTACGGTTAGTTTAAGAGTTAGGATTAGGGTTAGGATTAGGTTTAGGGTTAGTGTTGGGGTTAGTGTTATGGTTAGGGTTATGGTTTATGTTAGGTTGAGGGTTAGGTTTAGGGTTTGGGTTAGGGTTAGGAATTGGGTTCGTGATAGGTTTAGGATTAGTTATAGGTTTAGGATAAGTTATAGGTTTGGGGTTAGTGTTAGGGTTAGGATAAGGATTAGGGTTGGTGTTACAGGTTTAGGGTTAGGAATAGGGAAAGGATTAGTGTTAGTGATATGGTTAGGGTTAGGGTTATTTTTATGGTTAAATATAGGGTTAGGCTAAGGTTTAGGTTTAGGGTTAAGGTTAGTGTTAGTTTTAGTTATAGGGTTAGTGTTAGGGTTAGGTTTAGGGTTAGTTATAGGGTTAGGATTCATGTAAGATTTAGGATTCGTTTTAGGGTTTGGATTAGGGTGTGGGTTAGGGTTAGGGTTATGTTTATGGTTAGGGTTAGGATTAGATTTAGGGTTAGGGTTAAGATTAGTGTTAGTGTTATGGTTAGAGTTAGGTTTAGGGTTAATGTTAGGGTGAGAACTAGGGTTAGGTTAAGGGTTAGGGTTAGTGTTATGGTTAGGGTTCGGGTTATGGTTAGGTTTAGGGTTAGTGTTAGTGTTAGGGTTAAGGTTAGTGTTAGTATTAGATTTAGGGTTAGGATTGGTTTAGGGTTAGTGTTAAGGATAGGGTTAGGGTTAGGATAGTGTTACGGGTAGGTTTAGGGTTAAGGTTAAGGTTAGTGTTAGGTGTTGGATTAGGGTTAGGATTAGTGTAGGGTAAGGGTTAGGGTTAGGGAAGGGTTAGGGTTTAGGTTAGTTTAGGGTTAGGGTTGTGGTTTGAGTTATGATTTGTGTTAAGGTTAGGTTTAGGGTTAGGGTTTTTGTTAGGTTTAGGGTTAGGTTGTTGGTTTGTGTTAGGGTTACTGTTAGGGTTAGTGTTAGGGATAAGTTTAGTGTTAGGGTTCGGTGTAAGTTTTTGGTGAGTGTTAGGGATAGGGTTAGGATTAATGTTTCACTTAAGGTTAGAGTTAGGTTTAGGGTTGTGTTAGGGTTAGGGTTAGAGATAGTGTTAGGGATAGGGTTAGGGTTCATGTTACATTTAAGGTTAGGGTTAGTGTTAGGGTTATGGTTAGGATTAGAGTTAGGTTTAAGGTTATTGTTAGGGTTAGTGTTAGGTTTATGGTTAGGATTTGTGTTAGTGTTAGTGTTAGTGTTTTGGTTATGTTTAGATATATAGTTAGGGTTATTGTTAGGGTTAGGGTTCATGTTACATTTAGGGTTAAGATTAGTGTTAGTGTTAGGGTTAGGGTTACTAAAAGGTTTAGGATTAGTTATAGGTTTGGGGTTAGTGTTAGTGTTAGGGTTTGGGTTAGGGTTAGAGTAAGGTTTAGGGTTAGGGTTAAATTTGGTGTTAGGGTTTGGATTAGGTTTAGTTTTTTAGTTATGGTTAGGGTTAGTGTCAGAATTATGGTTAGGGTTAGGATTAGGAATAGTGTTAGGGTTAGGGTTTGTGTTAGGGTTAGCATTAGGTTTAGGATTTGTTTTAGGGTTAGGTTTAGGTTTATGGTTGGATTAAGTTTAGAGTTAGGGTTAGGGTTAGGGTTAGTGTTAGGTTTAAGGGTAGGGTTAGGGTTAGTATTAGGATTAGAGTTAGGGTTAGGGTTAGGGTTAGGGTTAAGGTTAATGTTAAATTTAGATTTAGTGTTAGGTTTAGGGTAAGGGTTAGTGATAGGGTAAGGATTATGGTTAGAGTTACCGTTAGGGTTAGGGTTTGGGTTAGTATTAAAGTTAGGGTTCAGATTAGGTATGGATTATCATGAGGGTTAGGTTAGTGTTAAGTTTACGGTTTCAGTTAGGGTTTTTGTTAGGGTTATGGTAATGATTAGAGACAGGGTTAAGATTAGAACTAGGGTTATAGTTAGGGTTAAGGTTAGGGGTTGTGTTAGGTTTAGTGTTAGTGTTATTGTAAGTGTTAGGGTTAAGGTTAGTGTTAAGGTTAGGGTTAGAGTTAGGGTTAGGATTAGTGTTTGGTTTATGGTTAGATTTTGGATTAGTTTAAGTGTTAGGCTTAGGGTTAGGGTTAGTGTTATGGTTTGTGTTAGGTTTAGGTTAGGGTTACGGTTACAGTTAGATTAAGGTTAGGGTTAGTTTTAGGGTTAGGTTTAGTGTTTGTGTTAAAGTTAGGGTTAGGGTTAGGTTAGAGTTAGGGTTAGGTTTAGGTTCCTATTAGGGTAGGGTTTGGGTTAGTGTTTTGTTGAGATTTAGGGTTAAGATTAGAGTTAGGGTTAGGGTTACAGAAAAAGTTAGGTTTAGTGATAGGGTTAGGGTTAGGGTTAGGTTTAGTGTTAGGACTATCGTTAGGGTTAGCATTAGTGTTTGGTTTAGTGTTATAATTAGGTTTAGGTTTAGAGTTAGGGTTAAAATTAGGGTTAGTGTCAGGTTTAGAGTTAGTTTTAGTTTTAATGTAAGGGTTATGTTTAGGGATAGGGTTAGGGTTTGGGATAGAGTTAGGTTTGATGTTATTGTTAGGTTTAGGGTTAGTGTTAGGATTAGGTAAGGGTTAGGGTTAGTTTATGGTTAGGATTAGGGTTGGGTTTAGGGTTAGGATTACAGTTAGTGTTAGGTTTCAGGTTACGGTTAGAGTTAGGGTTAGTGTTAGGTTTACAGTTAGGTTTCAGGTTAGGTTACGGTTAGTGTTATGTTTTGGGTTAGGGTTAGAGTTAGGGTTAGTGTTAGGGTTAGGTTTATGGTTAGGTTTAGGGTTAGGGTTAGGTTTAGTGTAAGTTTTAGGGTTACTGTTATGGTTAGGGTAAGAGTTCGTTTTGGAGTTAGGGTTAGGGTTAGTGTAAGGTTTAGGGTTATGGTTAGGGTTAGGGTTAGTATTAGGGTTAGAGTTAGTGTTTGGGTTAAGTTTAGGGTTACGTTTATGGTTAGAGTTAGGGTTAGGATTAGGATTAGTGTTAGTGTTAGGTTAGTGTTAGGGTAAGTTTAAGGTTAGGGTTATGGTTAGTGTTAGGGTTGGTTTTATGTTTAGGGTTAGGGTTAGTGTTAGGGTTAGTGTTAGTGTTAGTGTTAGTGTTACGGTTAGTGTTAGTGTTAGGGTTAGGGTTAAGGTAAGGTTAGGGTTTGGGTTGGGGTTATGATTAGTTTTAGTGTTACTGTTAGGGTTAGGGTTAGAGTGAGTGTTAGGGTTAGGGTTAGGTTTAAAGTTAGTGTTAGGTTTAGGGTTAGTGTTATGGTTAGGGTCAGTGTTAATGATTAGGATTTGTGTTAGTGTTTGATTTAGGGTTAGGTTTAAGTTAGGGTTAGGTTTATGTTAGGGTTAGGGTTAGGTTTGGGGATAGGGTTCGCTTTAGGGATAGGATTAGATTTAGATTTATTTAGGGTTAGGTATATGGCTCGTGTTACGCTTAGGGTTAGTGTTAGGTTTAGGTTTAGGGTTAGGCTTAGTGTAATTTTTTGGGTTAGGTTTAGGGTTAGCATTAGGTATAATGTTAGGGTTATTGTAATGGATAAAGTTAGATCTAGGCTTTGGCCAATGGTTATAGTTAAAATTAGGGTTAAAGTTAGGGTTAGGGACAAGGCTATGTTAGTGTTTAGGGTTAGGATTAGGGCTCAGTTTTGAGGTAGAATTAGGGTTAGAGTTACTTTATTCAAATTTATTTGATACAATCCAGGATTCATCTTTAACTAACCTTACTCTGTTTCCCAGATTTAGGCCTTTTGGTTCAACTGTTTTGTGTCTGAAACAGTTAATGATTTCATTTTACTTCATTTTGACCTGTACGAGTAAATGTAAATGGACCTGGAAATCACACAGGGGAGTTTATGCTAGCTCCTTGAAACAGCACACACACACACCCTCAATTCTTTGTGGAGGACACTCTGGTATGTTTCTTTTGAGTGTAGGCCTAAGCGAAAGCATGCAAAAACAACTTTGTCCGAGAGCCCTTTAGGAGGAAGTAGGGAATATGCATGCACTGAAATTCCTCCCATAATTATTTTGTCAGATTTGTTTGATACTGAGTAGGATTCATTATTTAGCTTTCCCCACAAAGCTCTCCATGTGTGGGACTTCTAGGATCAATGGTTCTCTAATCAGGTTAGGGTTAGTGTTAGGTTTAGGGTAAAGGCTAGGGTTAGATATAGTGTTAGGGTGACAGTAAGTTTTGTACAAATTTCTTTGATACTTGGAAGGAGTCATGTTTTACCTAGCCTTAATATGTTCCTCAGGTTTGGGCCTTCTTATTTCAATAGTTTGCTAACAGGGACACTCTGCATTTTAAGGTTTCACTTAATATTGACCTATATAGGTAAATGAAAATGGAGGTTGAAATCAAATTGGTGCTAGCTGCTTGAAACTTCAAACACTGAATCAGTTCTCTGTGGGAACTCTCTGGTTTGTTCCTTGTGAAAGTAGCCCTAAAATGAAGATGGCAAAAACAACTTTATTTGAGAGCCGTTTAGCAGAAAACAAAGAAATATGCATGAACTGAAATACCACCTCAATTATTTGGTCATATTTCTTTGATACTGCATAGGATTCATCTGCTAGCTTAGCCCACTAGGCTCCCCACGTTTGAGACTTCTAGGATCATCAGTTTTTCAATCAGGTTAGGGTTTGTGTTAAGGATAGTGTTAGAGCTAGTGTTAAAGCTAGTATTAGGATTAGAGGTAGTTTTTTTTTTTTTTAAATGTCTTTGATACTGGGCAGGATTCATTGTTTTCTGACTATACTCCACGTGTTTGGGCCTCCTAGGTTCAATGGTTCACTGTAAGGAACAGTTTGTATTTTAAAGTTTCAGTTCATTTTGTCCTATACAGGTAAATGGAAATGGAGTTGAAAATCAAACAGCATTGGTGCTAGCTGCTTGAAACTTCACACTCCATCAATTCTCTGTGAGCAATCTCTGGTTGGTTCTTGTGACAGTAGACCTAAGCTGAAGCATGTAAAAACAACTTTATCCAAGAGTCCTTTAGGAGATAACAGGGAAATATGCATGTACTGACATACTCCATCAACTTTTTGGACAGATTTCTTTGATCCTGCGCAGCATTCCTCACTTAGCTTGCTTGTCCCACTAGGCAGCCCAAGTTTGGAAATTCTGCGGTCAAAGGTTTCATAAAAATGTTAGGGTTAGGGGAAGAGCTAGGGTTAGAGCTAGTGTTAGGGTTAGAGTTAGTTTTATTAAAAATTTTTTGATACTTAGCAGCATTTATCTTTTAGCTAGATTTACTCTGTTCCCCAGGTTTAGGCCTTCTCCATTCATAGGTTCGCTGTCAGGAACATTTTGTATTTTAAGATTTCACATCATTTTGACCTACACGGGAAAGTTAATGGAGTTGAAAATCAAACAGTGTTTGTGCTAGCTTATTGAAACTTCACACACTCCATCAGTTCTCTCTAGGGCCTCTGGTATGTTCCTTGTAAAAGTAGGCTTATGCTTAAGCATGCAAAAACAACTTAATCTGAGAGCCCTTTAGGAGAAAACAGGAAAATATGCATGTATTGAAATACCTCCCATAATTATTTGGTCAGATTTGTTTGATGTTGGATAGAATTCATCACTTAGCTTGCCTCACACAGCTCGTCAAGTGCGGGAAGTCTAGGATCAATGGTTCTCTAATCAGGTTAGGGTTAATGTTAGGTATAAAGTTATGTCTAGGGCTAGGGTTAGAGGTAATGTTAGGGTGAGAGTTAGTTTTGTTCAAATTTCTTTGATACTGGACAGGAGTCATCTTTTATCAAGCCTTAGTATGCTCCCAAGGTATGTTCTTCTCAATTCAATGGTTCACTATCATGAACACTTTGTATTTAAGGTTTCACTTCATTTTGACACCTTTGGGTAAATGGAGATGGAGGTGGAAATCAAACAGGCATCCCTTCCCCTAAACCTAACGCTAAACCTAACCATAAACATAGCCCTAATCCTAGGCCTAAGGCTAACATTAACCCTAGACCTATTCCTAGCCCTTTTTAGCCCTAAGACTAAGTCTAACCCTTGCCATAGCCCTATTCCTAGTTCTAACCCTATCCTTTACCATAACCCAAACACTAGCTCTAATCTTAGCTCCAACACTAGCCATAGCCCTAACCCTAGAATTAACCATAAATCTAAATCTACTCCTAAGCCTAAACTCACCCTATCAGTAGCAATAACACTAATGCTAATCATAAAACTACACTTAACTTTAGCTTTAGTCCTAAAACAAAACCGAGCCATAAGACTAACCCTAAACCTTAATGTAAACCAAATCCTAACCCTCCATCTAGCCTTAAGCCTACCCCTAATTTGAGTCCTATCCCTGACCATAAAATGAACCGTTACCTAACTCTCACCCTAACACTAACCCTAGTTCAAAACATCACCCTAAACCTAAATCTAATCCTAAAACTAGACTTAGTCCTAAATGTAACCCTAAAACTAGGCCTAATCCTAACCTTAGTTCTTACGTTAGCTGTATCCCTCTAGGAGAGCCCTAAAGTAACCCAAAACCTAGCCCTAATCCAAGACCCAACCGTAGCTTTAACCCTAACTCGAATCCTATAACCCTAAACCTAACCCTAACAATAACTCTAGCCCTAAAACCCTAAAACTAGCCCTAAACTTCACCCAAGAACTTACATTTGCCCTATCCCTAACCCTATCCCTAACTTAATGCAAAACCTAGCCCTAATCCTAGCTTTAACCCTACCCTATTCATAACCATAAACCTAGCCCTAAACCAATATCTAACTCTATTTATTACCATAACCAAAACCATAACCCTAATGCTAACCCTAGGCATGAACCTAAACCTATCCCTAATCTTAACCCAATCTATTACCCTGAACCTAACCTGAACCTAAACTTTACCTATCATTACCCTAACCCTAACACAAACACTAATTCAAGCCCTAAATTTAAACCTTAACCTATCCCAAACCCTAACCCTGACCTTGACCCTAATAAAACCTCTAGCTCTAAACTTGAGCATAACCCTACACCTAACCCTTACTTTAGATGTAGCCATAATCCTAACCCTAAAACTATCTTTAACAATAATTCTGGACCTGAAATTAGCCCTAGCCCTAATCCTAGTCCTAAACCTAAAACAAACCCTAGCCCTAAACCTAGCTTTAATCATGACCCTAACCCTCACCGTACCCCTAACCCTAATTCTAACCCTCACCCTACCTCTATACCTAGCTATAATGCCATCTCTTACCCTAATCTTAAACCTAAACCTAACCCTAAATCTAGGCTTAAGCCAAACAATAAACCTAGCCCTAATCCTAGCACTAATTTAGCCCTATCTCTAACCCTAACACTAACCCTAGAACTGAGACTCACTCTAACTCTCACCCTATACCTATCCCTAGTTCTAACCGTATCCCTTACCATAATCCTATCCCTTACCATAACCCTAGCCCTAGCCCTAACCCTTGCCCTATCCTTAGTCCCAGCCTTAACCCTTTATCTAACCCTAACTCCAAATCTAACCCTAACCCTAAGCCTATGCTTAACACTTACACTATCCCTAAACCTAACCCTAGGACTAAAATAAACTGAGCAATAGCCCTAACCCTGAACACTAACTTAAACCAAACCCTAACACTAAACCTAGACCTATCCCTAGCCCTAATTCGAGTTTTAACACTAACTTTAAAACTAACACTGACCCTTACTCATATCCTAACACTCAACCTAGCTCTAAACACCACCCTCACCTTAAACCGAATGCTAAGAATAACCCTAACAATAATTCGAGTCCTATCACTAACCCTAAAACGAACCCTGACCTGACTCTTATCCTAACACAAAACCTAGCTATAAATATCACCCTAAACTTAAATTTAACCTAACACTAAACCTAACCATAACACTAAAACTCACCTACATTTAACCCTAGTTCTTACATTAGCCATGGCCCTAATCCTATCCCTAACCCTAACACAAAAACTAGTCCTAATCCGAGACCTAAACCTATATGTATCCCTAACTCCAACCCTAAATATAGCCCTAACCCTAGCTCTAAACCAATCCCTTTCCCTAAGCAAAACCCTAAACCTAAGGGTAACCCTAGACTTATCCCTAATCCTTAGGCTAACCAAACCCACTCTATTAATAGTCCTAACCCTAGCTCTCATTCTAGCTCTAACACTATAACAAATTCTAACCCTTACCCTTATACTGACCCTACCACTATTCCTAGGTCTAACTCTTACCCTAACTCTAACCCAAAACCTATGGTAATCCTATTCCTAGATCTAACCCTGAAGCTAACTCCCAGCCTAGCCCTAACCATAGCTCAGAAACTAACACTTACGCTAAACATTACCCTAAACCTAACCATACTTCTAACCCTCACCCTAACCCTAACTCAAGACCTATTCCTAGCCATAACTCTAGCCATAACCTTGACTCTAACTGTATGCATTACCCTAAACATTACCCTTACCCTAATGCTAACCCTAGGCTTAACCCTAACCTTATCACTATACCCCAAACTGTCAATTACCCTAAACCTAACCTGAACCCTAAACCTAACCTTATCATTACCCTAATGCTAACCCTAATGCTAATTAAAGCTCTAACCCTAAACTCAAATCTAAACCAAAGCCCAACACTGACCCTGACATTAATAATTCCCCTAGCTCTGCACCTGACTATTACCCTGTACCTACCCTTACACTAGACTTAGACATAAACCTAACCCTAAAACTATCCCTATCCATAACCCTAGACCTGATTTTAGCCCTAGCCATAATCCTAGCCTTAACCTAACACAAACCCTGGTCCATATCCTAGCCCTAAACCTAGCCTTAATTATAACCTTAACCCTAACCCTGGCCTAAACCTAACACTAACCATAGCCCTAATCTTAGCCCTAATTTAGCCCTATCCATAACCCTAACCCTAACCCTAGCCCAAAGACTAACTCTAACTCTCTCACTAGCCCTAACTCTAGTTCTAACCCTATATATTACAGGAAGCCTAATCCTAGCCTGAACCATAGGTCTAACCCTAGCCCTATTCATAAACATGGCCATAACCCTAGATCTAACCCTAACTCTAAATCTAACCCTAACAATAAGCCTAAGCCTAAACCTAACATAGCCCTAACCCTAAGGCTAATCCTAAAACTAGTCCTAACCCTAGCCCTAGCACTAAAACCAAACTGAGACATAGACCTAACCCTAACCCTTAACATAAACCAAGCCCTAATCCTACACCTAGCCCTAACCCTAGCAATAATCCGAGTCTTAAATCAAACTCTAAAACTAATCCTTACCCTGACTCTTACCTGAAAACTAACCCTAGGTCTAAACATCACCCTATCCCTAAACCTAAACCTAACACTAGACCTAGCCCTAACCCCTAACACTAAAATTAGCCTTAATCATAACCCTAGTACTTACATCAGCCGTAACCCTTACCCTAGCCCTAACTTAACCCAAATCCTTGCCCTATTCTGAGCCCTAAACCTAGCTTTAACCCTAAACCTAACTCTAACCCTATCACTAATTGTAACCATTACCCTAGCTGTAACCCTAGCTCTAAACCTATCCATTACCCTAACCATAACCCTAATAGGCCTAAACCTAACCCTATCCCTAACCATCACCCTATCCATTACCCTAAATCTAACCTGAAAACTAAACCTAACCCTATCATTACTGATCATAATCTTAATGCTAATTCGAGTCCTAACTTTAAACCTTAACCTATCCAAAACACTAATCGTGACCATGACCCTAATAATACCCTTATCTCTAAACCTGACCCTCACCCTAAACCTAATGCTTACAGAAGGCATAGCCATAAACCTAATCTTAAACTATCTTTAACCATAACCCTGGACCTGAAATTAGCCCTAACCATAATCCTAGCCCTAAACCTAGCCTCTAATCTAAACTGAACCATAACCCGAGCCCTAACCCTAATTCTAACCCTCACCCTAGCCCTAAAACTACCGATAACCCCATCCCTTACCACAAACATAACCATAACCCTAAACCTAACCGTAAGCCCCTCCCTAACACTAGGCCTAATACTAACACTAAGCCTAGTGCTAATCCTGGCTCTAATTTAATTCTATCCTAACCCTAACCCTGGCCCTAAGACTAACTAGAACTCTTGCCCTAGCCCTAGCCCTAGTTATATCCTTAGTCCTATCCTAACTCTAGATCTAAACCTAACTCTAAATCTAAACCTAACTCTAAATTTAACTGTAATCATAAGCCAGACCAAACCCTAACACCACCCCTAACCATAATGCTAATCCTAAAACTTGCCCTAGCCCTAGCCCTAGCCATAAAACAAAACCAAGCCATATCCCTAACCCAAACCATTAACCTAAACCAAACCCAAACCTTACACCTAGCCCTAACCCTAACTCTAAAAATTACTCTGACTCTGATGCTGACCCTAACACTAATCCTAGCTCTAATCATCACCCTAAATTAAACTAACCCTAACACTAGACCTAGCCTTAACCATAACACTAAAACTAGCCCTAATTGTAACCCTAGTTCATACAATAGTCATTGTCCTGACCCTAGCATTAACACTAAAACAAATCCTACCCTGGATCCGAGCCCTAAACCTAGCTTTAATCCTAATCTTAACCTTAACACTAGCCCTAAACCTAACCCTAACCCTAGCCCTAAACCTAGCTCTAACCCTATTACTCACCCTAAGCCAAACCCTAACCCAAATGCTAACCCTAGTCCTAACCCTGATCCTTAGCCTAACTTCAACTCTAACCATATTACTAGTCTTAACCCTAGCCCTCAATCTACCTCTAAACCTAACTCTGACCCTCCTCTGACTCTAAAAGTAACCCTAGGTCTAAACCTGACCCTAAACCTAAACCAAAACCTATCACTAGACCTACTGGTAACCCTATACTTATGCCTAAGCCTAACACTACACCTAGACCCAAAGCTAATCCTAAATATAGCTATAACTCTAGCCCTAGACCTAAACAAAATCCTAGCACTAGCCCTAACAATAACCCTTAACCTAAATCAAACACTTACCCTATCCCTAGACCTACCCCTCCTCCTAATTCTGGCTCTAACCCTAAACCTAAACCTATCCCGAACAGTGACCCTGATCCTAACACTTAAACTAGCTTTAAACCTGACACTAACACCAAACCTAGACCTAACACTAGACCTAGCTATAACCCTAAACCTAAAACTAGCCCTAAGTATAACCCTAGCTTTTACATTACCCATAGTCCTAAACCTAGACCCAAACCTAACACAAAACTTAGAGGTAATCCTAGGCCTAAACTTAGCTCTAAGCATAAACCTAAGCCTAGCCCTAACCCAAACCCTAACTCTAACCCGAACCCTCTCTTTAGACCTAACTCTAGCTCAAAGCCTAACCCACACTAACCATAACCCTAGCCCTATCCTAAATCCTAATCCTAACCCTAGCCCTAATACTAACCTAACCCTAGTCTGAAATTTAGCTGTAATCATATTCATTACCCTAACCATAATCCTAAACCTAATTAAAACCCTATCCCTAACACTAAACCTAACTCTAACCATAATATTGAAGTTAGAACTAAACCTAAACCTAACCCTCATATTAGACCTAACCCTAGCTCAAACACTAACCCTTATCCTAACCTAACCATGACCTTAACCCTAAACTAACACTTACCCTAACCCTAACACTTACCCTAAACCAAACCCTAGCCCTACCTCTAAACCTAACCCCAATCCTAAACTTATTCCCAACCATAACCTAGCCCTTACCCTAGCTCTAAAACTATCCATTACACTAAACCTAATGTTAACCCTAACCCAATCGCTGAAACCTAACCCATCCGTTATCTTAAACCTTAACTAAAACCTAAACTAAACCCTTCCATTACTTTAACTCTAAACCTAACCCTAACACTAACTTGAGCCCTAACCCCTTAACCTTAACGTAAACCAAATGCTAACCCTGACCCTGACCGTGACACTAATAATAACCATAGCTCTAAAGTTGACCTTTAACATAAACCTAACCCTTACAATAGAACTAGCCATAACCTAACCCTAAAACTATTCTTAATCATAACCCTAGACCTGATATTATCCCTAGCCCGAGACCTAGCCCTAACCCTCTCAGAATACCTAATCCTTATTCTAGCCCTAATCCTAGCCTTAATCCTAGACCGAACCATAACTCGAGGTTTAATCCTAATTCTAACCCTCACCCTAGCCTTAAACCTAGCTAAAACCTCACTCATTCCCCTAAACTTAACCCTAACCCCAGTGCTAACCCTAACCCTAGCCCAACCCCTAGGCTTAAACCTAACACTAACCCAGGTCCTAATCCTAGCCTTAATTTAGCAGTAACCCTAACCTTCACCCTAAGCCTACTCCTAAGAATTCTCACCCTAGACGTATCCCTAGTTCTAACCATATTCCTTACCATAACCCTAACCCTAGCCCTAACCCTAGCATGAGCCCTAACTTTGGATCAACCCTAACTCTAATTCTAACCCTAACCCTAAGCCTAAACTTCACTCTAAAACTAGCCCTAACCCTGATGCTAATTCAAAAATCTAGCCTTAACCTTAGCCCTATCCCTAAAACAAAACTGAGCCATAGCCCTAACAATAACCCTTAACCTACACCAAAACCTAACCCTACAACTAGCACTAACATTAGCCCTAATTCAAGTCCTAAACCTATCAATAAAAATAACCCTCACTCTTACACTGACCCTAAATATAACCCTTGCTCAAAACATCACCCTAACATTAACCCTAAAACTGGCACAAATTTTAACACTATTTCATACATTAGCCATAGCCCTAAGCCTAGCCCTAACCAAAACCAAAACCTAGCCCTTATTTTAGAGCCCAAACACTAACCCTTGCAGTAAAACAAAATCGAGCAATAGTCCTAACACTAAACCTTAACTTAAACCAAAACTTAACACTAAACCTAGACCTTACCCTAGCCCTAATTTGAGTCCTAGTCTTAACCTTAATACTATCCCTAACTCTGACTCATATCCTAACACTTACCCTAGCTCTAAACACCACCCTAACCTTAAACCAAACCCTTACAGTAACCCTAGCCTTAATTCAAGTCCTAACCCTAACCCTTAAACTAAACCTGACCCTTACTATTACCATAACACTAACACTAGCTCTATATTTCACCCTAACCTTAAACCTAATCATAACACTAAAGGTTTAACCCATAACCTCAATCAGCTCCCTGTGGGCACTCTTTGGTTTTTCTTTGTGAAAGTACCTTAAGCTGAAGCATGAAAAACAATTTATCCATGCGCAGTATAAGAAAAAAAACCAGGGAAATATGAAAGTACTAAAATACCTCCCCCAATTTTTCATCAAACTTCTTTGATACTGCGTAAGATTCATTTGTTAAGTTGTGCCTCTAGGCTACCCATGTTTGGGACTTCTATGTTCATAGGTACTCTAAACAGGTTAGAATTAGTTTAGGGTTGGGTTAGATACAGTGTTAGAGTTAGAGTGAGTGTTGTTGAAATTCATTTGATTCTTGGCATAATTTGTCTTTTACCTAGCCTTACTATTTTCCCCACGTTTGGGCCTTATCCTTTCAATGGTTTGCTGTCAGAAAGAGTTTGTATTTTAAGGTTTCCTTCATTTTGACCTTTATGGTTAAATGGAAATGGAACTTGAAATCACACTGGGTTAGTGCTCGCTGCTTAAAACTGCACACACTCAATAAGTTATATGTGGGCACTGTGGTTTCTTCCTTGTGAAAGTTTCCCAAAGTGGAAGCATGCAAAAATATCTTTATCCAAACGTACTGTTGGAGAAAACAGGGAAACATACATGTACTGAACTACCTCCCAAATTATTTGGTCCGATTTCTTTGATAATCCCTAAACCTAAGAGAAAAACTAGCCCTAATCTGAGCCCTAACCCTAGATGTAAACCTACACCTAAACCTAGCCCTAGCCCTATCCCTAACCCTAATCCTAGCCCTAAACCTAGCTCTAACTCTATCACTTACCCTAAGCCAAACCGTATCCATAATGCTATCCTTAGTCCTAATCTTAATTCATAGCCCAATCAAAATCCTAACCCTATTACTAGTCCTAAACTTAGCCCTCATTATAGCTCTAACCCTAACTAAAATCATTACCCTAACACAAACCCTCAGTCTAAATCTGACCCTAACTCTAAACCAGACCCTTAAACTAGCTCTACATGTAAACTTATACCTAAATCTATGCCTAACACTAGCCCTAGACCTAAGCCTAATCCTCAATATAGCCATAATTCTAGACCTAAAACTAAAAAAAACCTGAGCCCTAGCCCTAACATAATCCTTAAACTAAAGAAAACACTAACCCTATCCCTAGACCCAAACCTAGTCCTAATTCTGGCTTTCACCCTAAAGCTAAGTCTAACCTGAACCCTGACCCTAACACTAACACTAAACCTAGCTCTAAACCTGAACCTAACCCAAAACCTAAAACTAACACTAGACATAGCCATAACACTAACCCTAAAACTAGCTCTAATCAGAACCCCAGATCTTACAATACACATAGCCTTATCCCTGGGCCTAAACCTAACACAAAACCTAGCACTATTCTGAGGCCTAATTCTACCCTAAAAATAACCATAATCCTAAATGTAGCCCTAACCCTAACCCTCGCCTTAGACATAACCCTAGCTCAAAGCCTATCCCTTAGCCTAAACCTAACCTTACCCCTATTCGTAAACATAAACCTAACCCTAGCCCTAGTCCTGAACTTAACCGTAGTACTAACCCTAGCTCTAAACCTAACATTACCCTAACCCTAACCCTAATAATAACCCTAGCCCTAAAGCTAACCCTACCCATAACCCTAATCTTAAACCTAACCCTTAACTTAACCCTAAACATAACCCTTGCAATACACTTAACCCTAAAACTTATCATAAATAAAAACAAAACCTATCCCTGAACCTAAATTTAACAATAACCTAAACTAACTCTAAACCTAATCTTACATCTAATCCAATACATTACTCTAAAACTTACCCTAACCCTAATGAAAACTCTAGCCTTAACCCCAACCCTAACCCTAATCATAACCATAACCCTAACCTAGACCTAACACTAAACCTAACACACCCCCTAGCCCTAACAATAGCTTAAACCCTAAACATTACACTAACCCTAACCCTAGCCCTAGCCCTAATCATAACCCTAACTCTTGCCCTGACACTAATATTAAACCTAGCCCTAATCCTAGCCCTAATATAGCCCTATTCCTAACCCTAACTCTTACCCTAGAATAAAGACTAACTATAATTCTCACACAAGACCTATCCCTATTCTAACCCCATACCTTACCGTAACTCTAATCCAAGCCCTAACCCTCGTCATAACCCTTGCCCTAGCACTAATTCTAGATCAAATCCGATCTCTAAAACTAACCCTATCCCTTACTGTAACCCTAACCCAAGCCATAACCCTAGTCATAATCCTTAGCCCTAGCACTAACCTGTATCTAAATCTAACCCTAACCTGAGTCCTAAACCTAACCCTGAAATTGCTCTAACCCTAATGCTATTCCTTAAATTAGCCCTAACCCTAGCCCTAAAACAAAACTGAGCCATACCCCTAACACTAACCCTTGCCCTAGGCCAAACCTTAACCCTACACCAG